>NW_015118331.1:0-1576 GCF_001443285.1 Poecilia latipinna | reverse complement strand
TAGATTCAGGTTGATGATTGAAATGAAATCAGGGTTTGAACCTGGATCAGCAGAACCTGCTCAGCTGATCCTGGTTTAACCAGAGACTGTCCTCACTCTGCTCACCTCACTGACATGATGATCAATGATTATATAGGAGCTATATTAATAATCTATATTATAACAACGTGTGGTTTCAGCTGCAGTAATGTGGTGATGTTAAGAACTACAGTTTAGTTTGTTCGATTGTTTTGTTTATTTTCAGTTTGTATTTATATTCTGACCACTGAGTGAATAAATCAGCTGTTCTGGTTTCTGGGCTCGTTTCTCCTCATGATTCCTTTATTTTCATCAAATCTTCTCTTCTTCCTCATGAAGATCTTATTATTTTTCCTCTGATTTCATTTCAGATCTACTTTCTGGTTTTGCTGCTTTGAAAGAAGAAACTAAAAACCATGTGAGTTGTGACATCATCAGTCATAAAATCCCTCACATTTACTTTCAGTTTAAAGTCAGTCTGTTGTTCAGATCTTCTTCTTCATCTCTTTGGGTCGTTTGAACAAACTGTAAGTTTGATTTGTTTCCTACTTAAACTTTGTCTTCAGAAACTTTCCTGTTTTTTTTTTCTCTCTGAAGTTTGGAGAAAAGATTCACTTTTGATTTCAGCTCAAAGTTTCATCTCTTCCTTTTAAACATTACTTTTCAGGATTATTAGATTAGTGATGAACTGCAAACAACATGAACAGCTGATCTCTGTTTTTTCCTGAACAAACTGCTTCATATGTTTATTTCCTGAATCCAAACTTTGAGAATGTTTGTCATTGATTCCACCTTCTTATCTGCCTGTTTTGGTCTTTTTTCACCCTGCAGTAAAATACTGCAAATTCATTTTGGCATTCAGTCATGTACTACTTGTTTTTTAACATTATGATGGTAGTAAAAGTCTTACCAATTTTAAAATGATCCATATTTTACTGTTTGATTGTGTCTCTGAAGAATGCTGTTGTAAGTTTGTCTACAGACTAAGTGTCAGGTTGGAACAAATTTCTGCTCATAAGTTGTTTTTTATGTTACCAACATAAAAACAGAATCAGTGGTTTGGGACCAGGAGAAGTGAGAGAGAAGAGGGTGATGGTGGTGGGCGGGTCCCAGAACAGGAAGTCCAAGTGAGCAACACAGCTACCTGGTTCATTGCAACAGGCTGCAGCACAGGGACATGATGAGGGAGGGGGGTCAGCAAAGGCAGTGAGTTTACAGTGTTTATAGCTGTTCACAAGTGTTTGCAAGTAAGTCAGTGAACACTGTCCGCATCCCCCAAGCCATAGTACTTGATAAGTGATAGAGCGGTCATCAGCTGACAGGTAGAGCTCTAGTTCAGGTCCATAGATGTCATGGGGAAAGGAGCAGGTAGTGGGAACAGAGCATCTTGTCCATAACATCCAGGACAATTTGAGATATCCATGACTGACACAGGGAGTCAGATTCAGATGACAAAACCTAACAATCAGCCCGAAACCTGGGAGTAGTGATGGACTCTGACCTGAACCTTCAGAGCCACATAAAGACAGTCACAAAGTTGGCCTTCTATCACCTGAAG
>NW_015118330.1:0-8852 GCF_001443285.1 Poecilia latipinna | reverse complement strand
TGCATTGTTGTTGTTACCTGGTGCACCTCCATGCAGCTCAGACCCAGATAGTCGATGATGCAGCGGCCCAGCCACTCGTCCGGTCTCACACTCAGGATGTCGTTGCGGCAGGTGTCGAGATGCGGCTGCAGTCGCGCCAGCAGGCTGCGGGACAGGAGGTAGCCGTAGCCGCCATGGCAGTAACGCGCTTTCTCCTCCCCGCCAATAAACTCCTCAGCCCTGCCCATGTACAGGTCCTGACCTGCGCTGAGGTGGCCCACCAGCTCCGATAGGCGGCCAGCCTGCATGTAAGTGTCATCCTGCGCCAACAGGAACCAGTCATACTCCGAGCCGTAGTGCTGGTGGAGGTGCCGCACCGTCTCGTACATCAGCCACACCGGCCGGTCATCGCCGTGGGCGATCACGGTCATGCCGTGTGGCACCTTGGGGCTGCGGAGGCCCGTGAAGAAAAAGGTTCGGTGGAAGTGATGGGCGACCGTGCGGTTCACCGCCACGGCTAACGTGCTGAGGGTGGCCCGAGACGTGAGGACGCCCGCCAGCAGCCGCTCCCGGATGCCCAGCTCAGTGTGGATGTATCGAGTTCTGATGGAGAAAAATCAGACCAGAACCGCGAGAAAATAAAGAAAACAAAAACAAGTAGGACTGAAACAATTAATCGTGACAATTCCTGATTAATCAATTACTAATCTCACTATGGAACTTGTGAAATTATGGCTGCAATGATTAATCATGATTAACCAATTTTTGATATAATTTTCATCTAATTTAGCACTGATTAATCGTTAACTGGAGTTTAAGATTAATCCAAAACTCTACAAAAATATATACATTTTGTATTTAAGATTTTAAAATCTTTGTAAATATCTTCTATCCAGATACCCTCAAATTACATAGTTTTGCTTCACCTGACAGCAATTCTGTAAAGAAAATCTAGTTTAAAGAGCACATTTAGCTCCTAATCGCTAATAGGAATGTTATGTTATTGATATTTAGGCAATAAAATTTTTATTTTCTTATTCGAAATAAAATTTTATTTGCATTTCTTAATTTTTTTCTAATGTTGTATAAAATAAGTTTAAGTGGTTAAATAAAAAATCAGCAGAATTTGCTATTTTTTTACCCGATTAATCAATTAATCGTCAGAACAATCTGTTAAAATAAACATTAACTGCAGCCCTACTCATTTCTCAAGACTTTCGAGTTTGAACAGATTTAATAAAAACTGGATTATCTTTGATAATATGTTCTTGCATTATGCTACATTACTTGAAAAAGGTTTCAAAACAACAATATTGTCATTTATTGCAATAACTTATTACAGTAATTTATTATTATAACAGTCCTAGTTTCTCTCTAGTGTCAAGATTTTGCAGCATCTAACAATGCTGTATCTTGTTTAGTTCCACTCATTATGCCTATCATCTTTGACCAGCTACCTGTATCCACACAGCATAATTCTGCCACTACCATGCTCCACTGTGGATGCATATTAATTTCTCTTCTTTTGATGCCAATTTAAACCATTTTATTCTGGTTTTCTGAATTCATATGTGGGTGCTAGTGTAGTATTTTTAAGCATCAAAAGGTGAATTTTCCACTCACCTGAGAACTTTCTTGTGTGGTTTGTTTGGGTCCTTGTGATAGGGAACTATTCGTGGCTGGAAGTCCTCCTCTCCAGCTCCATCTCTTCCTCCTCTCTGAGCGTCTCTTCTGCCCAGGAAGAGCCCACCTTTGGCCAGCTCGTCTCCGCAGGGGTCGTCCGTGTCCCCTTGGGTCCAGGACACCATCAAAAGGCTGAGACTGCACCCCAGAGACAGCCCCAGGATGAGGGGCAAAGCAGGCCTGAAGAGGGCCAAAAACGTCGACAGGCGCATGGTTGATCGTTAAGAGCTAAACCCTAAAGGTGACAGCGCTTTACGGGCCAACTAAGACTCATTTTACCCAAGTAGGAGCTGAAAAAAACGAGATCTGTTTAATAAAACAAGAAAAAAACTGATATAGTTTACTGTTCCTATTAAATTAGATCAGGTTTGATTAGATTAGGCGACGACCTAACAGGATTCCACTTTTATTTATATCATTACTGAATGTGTTTTAACTATGTAGCTACCAGTACGCAAAAGTTTTCCGCTTTAAAACAACAGATGTATGCAAATGGCTTGACATCCCCCAACTATTTCCTATTAACCTCAAACTGTTTGTTTGGTTAATCATTCACATGTTCCCTGCTACATGCCTCCATCCATATAAAACCCATGTTTTGTTAATCAGCTCCACTCATTTTAGCTAGCAGTCACTTACTAAATCAGCAGAAAGCCTTTTAAAGTCAAGTCGCGTTGCAATAATCTGGTTATAAAAAAAACCTAAGCGAATGAGGAAGAGTTTTGTCCGTCTTGTCTAAATTGCAACGTTTAACAATAACATCTAAGAGGAACAAACATGAAAGATCAAGCTAGCGAGTTAGCATCGCGACCCGTTAGTGCAGACACGTCGATCCACCTCCACGATCATCGACAGGAAGCCGTTACAAGTCCCGTTTAGCTGCAGGAAAAAAAACGTTAATGCGGTCAAAAACATGTCGTCCACTGCCTTCGCTTTCTTGACTTCCTGAAAAACTGTGTGCCACACACATAAAGTGTGTCAACAGCGTCCCTCACGTCGTTTTCAGCCTCATCATTACAGACTGACTGCACATCTGCTACTGCAGCATCACCTCTGCTCGCTTGTCAGACCTGTGCTGTCAACAGGAGATTTTATTAAACCCCACTAATAAAGTGTAATTATTTTTTGACATATTAATATATGTGTCATCATGTATCTTCGTGAACATAATGTTCTTAATGCGAGGAAGGTGCATTTCACCTTTGAATGTGAAGAATCCTCAGCAAGATTGCCACTAAGTCAAATTTGATTATTTTTTTTAGTCGCACTACTTTTTAAAATACACCTTCCAATTTTTATGTAAAGCCTTTAAGCATAAAATATTGCCATTTTAAATTTGTTAATAGGAAAAGAGGAAAAACACATTTCACAACTGATGTGTCGGTCGTGGCAGAGCCTAACCGATCTGCCGGCTCCTATCAAAAAATAAACAAAGAACGTCTTTTGACGTCAAAATCTGAGGACTTTGCTTGAAGTTGTAAAATTATAATGTAATTATAATTAATTGCTATTGGAACTGGCGATTAAGGTACTCAGGGTCAATTTCTTATGGTGATAAGAAACCATAGCTAATTGGACCAATTTCAATTTTATCTTCACAGTTCCATTTTAACAATTAATGAAAAATCAAGATGTTGCACGTTTTTGCTGCCACTGCTCAGGATATTACGGATCTCCAGGATTCATAGCTGCATTTCAAACATAGTGAGCAGGGTGTTTGAGAGGATAAAACAGAAACAAACCCACAGTTTTAAGCTTGCATTGCTAGTAGTTAGTCATATAAAACAATTACCAAATTTCTGATTTCTAACTACAACATCCAAAGTTGGTTGAGATGTATTTCTGAAGTTGGTAATCAAATTTCAGTGTCAGATACTTCATTAAAACTACAGTTAATTATGAAGCCTCATATGCATTGTCACTATGAAACAACAAAGAAAATGTCAGATTGTCATTTGTAACATCCAAAATGAGCTAAAGCTATTATTTTTTGTAATACTATTGATATTCTACACATGAATACTTAATAACTGAATACTATTTAAAATTAATTAGTATGAAGAATTATTTGGGATCCGAAAGAACACCAGCTGAGCCAAAGCAACGAATCCCATAAACGAGCCGGAATTCTCATCTCTACTTTTTACTGCAGTCCCACGAGTAGGGGCGGGTCCTGTTATTTTCACCGCCCTTCTTGACCATATATGGTTCGTCTGGCGGTTTAGTGAGCGGCTACATCCACCCGGCAAAAAGTGGACACGAGACGTCAGTGTGCTTCCGACATAAGAGGTACGGAGATATTAGGTAAATGAGATCAATCTGAATTTAACAACTGCTGCATGAATCCCCAACTCAAACCGGTTATTGTGAAAAGAATCTGGCTTGATTTTAAACTCGTTATACCGCTTTGGAACTGTGTCATGTTTAATTTGGGCCTAGAATCGAGTTAGCAGCCAGGCCTGTCAGGTGTAGCTAACGTTACCGGCTCACTTCGTATTGTGCCGGTAGAAATAACTTTACATTTTATCTCTGACGCATGTTTCTTAGTGTTTGACATCTTTTGTGTTTTAGCCAACACCGCCGAATTTCATTTAACTCTTCGGGGACAAAGTGTACAGCTAAAGTTAGCACGGCTAGCCGCTAACAACCGGACTAATCAAGCGTTATAGATGCTGGAGACGCGATTGGAAAGAACCAGAACGTGGCGTTCGTTGTCTTTGCCACCATTATTCAAGTCTTTAAGACGACGTTTTTAATTACGTTGGTTGCTGAAACGTGTTCATTAAAAAAAAGAAGCTTTGTTTCCTTTTAATTATGGGGGTAGTATTTAACCGGCAAGCCGGTTTAGGGTTCTCTGCTAGCGGTTAGTCATCCTGATTCAGACCTCTCTACCTTGTATGACTAATGCCGGTTTAGTCACCTCAGTAATCGCTAAACTATAGATAACCAGAGTTTATTGTCATGTTAATGTGTTTTGTTGCATTCCGTTATCCTCTCTTATGTTTTCCATGGAGTAGCCTTGGGTAACCATGCCGTCAGACTTGGCCAAAAAGAAAGCAGCCAAGAAGAAGGAGGCAGCCAAAGCTCGTCAGCGCCCCAAGAAGTCTGAGGAAGTGAATGGGGACGGAGAACAACCGGAGATTCAAGAAAATGGAGCAGACAGCAATGGTGAGAGGAAGCCTGGGATTAGATCTCTGTGGCCAGATCCAGTGGGACTGATTAATGTATATGCAAAATATGTGTCAGAGTAGTCGCATCCAACTCTAAATATGGATGTTTATAAACTTAACTGATTTGTTTTCAATATGCATGTCTCCATCTTGAGATTTGTAATTTAGTGAGTTGTATCCTCCCTAAAAATCTTAAAAGATTCAGGGCTTTTTCCTGTCATTAGTGACCCAGTTATTTAGAAAATCACAAATTAAATAAGAGTCTGCAGAGCTTTTGCTTTTAGAGGGAATACCATAAAATTAAGGAGAGGCACATTATTAAAAAAAGAGTATAATGAGCTAGTTGCACAAAACTTTAACCGTAAATTAACTTTGTATATTTTGGATTGAATTTTTCCTTAATCTTTTTTTATATGCCTATCTAAACTTTAAAGATCTATCAAAAATTAAAAAAAAAAATTTTAGCTGCTGTGATTTGACTTTTTTTTTTAATTCTTAGTTCCTTGGTGTTGATGTCTTCAGATTTTTGACATTTTGGTTTATTTTTTGATTATTTGCACATCTGGCATGTGGGGAGAAATAGTTTTGTAAATTAATAAACATAACCTATTAATATTGGGATTTAAAAATGTAAACATGACATTTTTTCACATCACTAAAACAAATAAGAATATTTACAGTTTTCAGTTGGAACAATCTAAATAACAAGCATTTATTGGTTGGCTTTTTCATCTTTCTGACCTAAAACAACTGGATCTGAGTAATGCTAGATGCTACAAAGTCTTGGTTTTGAGACAATAATTTTAGCAACTCCCACTTTTAGATCTGTTTAATAGAAGACACTGCAGCAGAACCAGCCATGCTTTAAAATTAGCCTAAAAGCAGTGATCCCAATAAGTTTTACTCCTATCTTAGAGTAGCATCAATCTAAGCATGTGGCGCTATTGGACTGGTTGGGAAGACTAAAACGGTGTGCAGTGATCTATAAAGCAGGACATCTTTGCTCTCTTTGGTTTCAGGCGTCGGCAGCTTAACAAAGGAGCTGGACGAGTTCGAGCTGCGGAAGACGGAGGCTCGGGCCGTGACTGGCGTTCTTGCTTCCCACCCCAACAGCACGGACGTCCACATCAGCAGCCTGTCGCTCACCTTCCACGGCCAAGAGCTGCTGGCAGACACCAGCCTGGAGCTCAACTCGGGCCGACGCTATGGCCTCATCGGGCTTAACGGCACCGGTAACCGTTTAGCTCGGACCTCAGTTTGTTTGAAAGCCAAATCAAAACAATTAATCATGTTACGTTTCTTCCCTCTGGTAGGAAAGTCCATGCTACTGTCGGCCATCGGCCACCGTGAGATTCCCATTCCAGAGCACATAGATATTTACCATCTGACCCGGGAGATGGCGCCGAGCGACAAGACGGCTCTGCAGTGTGTCATGGAGGTGGACGAGCAGAGGATCATGCTGGAGAAGGAGGCGGAGAGACTCGCTCATGAAGACTGTGAGTTACATAAGATCTGACAAAACTGGAGCCGTTGAATAACAGTTGGCTCCATAAGAAATAAATCAATTAATCACATCACAAATCATCATTCTGGTATTTTTTAGAACAATTTTGTTTAGAGAGACATTATAATTCATTTTATTTATGGTTTTGGTTGTTTTTATTTTAGATAATTAATATATTTTGTGAATTATTCTGTACAAAATAATTCACAAATGATGAATTAATGAAAGGGCAAACTTTCATTATTATGCCATTATCAATATAATACTTGAAAATTGTCTCAAACCAACAATATTATTGTTTATTGCAACAATTTAACTGCAGATTTTGTTATTGCAACAAGAAAACCACATGATGATTTAAAATGAGAAATCAATTTCCATTTAAATGGATTTGTGTAGTTTGCTTAGCCTTTAGAGAGAGATTATTAAAAAGGTGCCATTTTGAAAAATGCTGCAAACATTTGATGAGCAAAGTAGTTGTTTTGCTTTTTTTTTTAAACATTTATTTTAAAAGTCCTAACTAGCAGTTTTGCCTGGATGAAGCTAATGATTAATACAACTTGAAGGGCAATTGTGTTTTGTTTAAGATTAATCCATTTTATTTGTTCCAGTTATTTTTATTTTGGAAATTTAAAATGTTTTTCAGTTCCAGTGTCAAAAGTTCTTTGGAAATGTAAAGATTATAGTTCTTAAACTATCTCAAAACAACAATATTATTGTTTTATTTCTGGGAACAGCCAAATTTATCAGGCCTAATAACGACAACAGAAGGTTTTTGTTTCATAAGATGATTTGAGTGAATATATTAAACATTTAAAAAGCTGCTATGATTGAAACTAAAACTTACTTTCCCCTTAAAGCGGAGTGTGAGAAGCTGATGGAGCTGTACGAGCGTCTGGAGGAGCTGGACGCCGACAAGGCGGAGATGCGAGCCTCTCGGATCCTCCACGGTCTAGGCTTCAGCGCCACCATGCAGCAGAAGAAGCTGAAGGACTTCAGTGGAGGCTGGAGGATGCGTGTCGCTCTGGCCAGGTGAAAACAAGCTAGCTCAGCTTCAGGAATTAGATTTTGTATCGTTTTATGATCTTAACTGTTTGTTTCTGCAGAGCTCTGTTCATCAAACCCTTCATGTTGTTGCTGGACGAGCCGACGAACCACCTGGACCTGGACGCTTGTGTGTGGCTGGAAGAGGAGCTCAAATCGTACGTTTGCGCCTCACCTGGAACGTTTTAGCTGTTTTAGTGTTTTTCTCACCAACCTGCTGCTGCTTCTCTGCAGGTTTAAGAGAATCCTTGTTCTCATCTCACACTCGCAAGACTTCCTGAACGGCGTGTGTACCAACATCATCCACTTGCATCAGAGAAAACTAAAGTACTACACGGTAAGAACACACTGCCTAGAGTCCAATTAGCAAAGGTCTGGACCCCCGTCGGAATACCTGGAACGAACCAGAGCTAAATAAGGAATCAAGACGAGCTGCTGCTAATAACGCCTCTATGCTGTTGGGTGACGAAGCAAATCTATATTTGTTCAGGGTAACTATGACCAGTATGTGAAGACCAGAGCAGAGCTGGAAGAGAACCAGATGAAGCGTTTCAACTGGGAGCAGGACCAGATAGCACACATGAAGGTAAACAAGAGGCCTAATTTATTTAACTTTATTTACAAAAATATCCTCAAAATAAAACCTGAAGAATGCAAATCGCCTTTAACGCAGCATTCCCTTAGTAAATCACGGAGGTGGCAGAGTGATGCTTTGGGATGCTAATATTTAGTATGGAAAGGGAAGCCGATCAGAGTTTTTTTTTTTTTTAATGTTTTGTCTTTATTAAATGTAAAATACTGGAAGAAAACCTGCTGGTAAACTCCCAACTAGAGCTACAATAAAACTATTTAAAGCAGCTTTTCCAGCAGGATGTTGACCTTTAATGGCTCTGAGATGATTCATTGCTTGATGGCAACATTTTTTTTAGCTTCCCAAAATCAGCTTAAAAATGTTACTTAGTATTTTATTTCCACTTTTAGCAGGAAACATTTCTAAAACTGCTCCGTCCTGCAAAATTACTCTTAAAAAAATTGATAATATTCCCATTTTTAACCCTCAATATGTTTATATAACCCCACTATTTATAATTTGTTGCTAAAATGAAGGACCTTAAAGACCTTAAACTACATTATTTAATATAAAACACTTTTTTTCAGTGTGATGTGAAGTTTTGCTGCGTGATTTTAATGGAGGGGAAACGTTACACCGTCTGGTGGACAAAATCATGTTCCTGCCTTTCAGTAACCGGACTTTTCAAATCAGGCATAAAAACTAACCTGAAGACATTTAACTTTTATTTGTGTTTGAAAATGGTTAAATGTGAGAATTATTTTCCATCTTCTTTTCCTCAGGAACAAACATCTGTTTGCGTAGCTTGTCCATTTAATCTATAAGGAACTGGAGCAGCTACTATAACATTTAAAAAGAAAAAGTCTACATGTGTCCTATGCCAAAATGGAGATTTCAAAGA
>NW_015118329.1:6879-8853 GCF_001443285.1 Poecilia latipinna | reverse complement strand
TTTGATCCAGGTGCGTAAAACCAGGGAGAGACTAAAACATGCAGGATGCCTCCAGGACCCACTTTGGACACCTGGCTACTATCAATTATAGCAACCTGCGCCACCTACTGGATGTAGGGAGAAACAGCGACGTCAGCTTCGATCGATCGATCGATAGATAGAATCTATGTGTGTGGATGTTTGGTGTACTACTGTCCCAAACATCGCTTTCATAAGCGAGACCAAGTCAGAGCGCGAGGAAAAGTTTTGAGTTTGGAGAAGACGGACATGAAGTCCTGCTTTCAGACTGGAAATGCACGCTCTTGGATTATGGCAGGAAAATTCCCCCGTAGGTCTGCCCCCCAGGGGTTGAGTTGGAACCCTGAGGTTCTCCTGAATCATTTAGAAACGACAGAACCAGAACCTGTTCTGATGGTTCTGATGGCCTCACCTGTCCATCAGAACCAGGTCGTCCCTCAGCAGGGCGCAGCGGTTCTTGGGCCAGAACACTCGGACCAGGCTGCCCGAGTCCAGCGCCGGGTCCATGTGCAGCGCGTGGGCCAGCTGGTTGACCGTCTGCAGGGCACAGGGGGAGAGCAGTCAGAACCGGGTCAGAACCGGGCCCCCCGGTGGTTCTGTTCACCCACAGAGACGGCGCGGCGCTCGGCAGACGCCTCGGTGGTGAGGTAGGGCTCGGCGGCGTCCGTCCCCTCCACACTCAGGAAACAGTTGGTGGTGTGGCCGATGCCGCTGGGCAGAACCCGCTCCCGCAGCATGGCGTTGATCACCGTACTCTTCCCGTTGCTGGTTCTGAAGAAGGACAGCACAAGGAGAACCGGGTCAAAACCAGATCTCCAGTTGCATCATGGTTCAACGGTGCCGTCTGCTTCTGGTCTGGTAAGTTTATCTGGTTTGTCTGCAGCAGCCGGATCAGAACTAATTGGGTCTCACTGAACACCAGCAGTGTTTCCTTCCTTCAGCCCAGCTGATTTCAGTCGATGGCTGATTAACAGGCAATCAGCTGAATCAGGCAGATTAAAGCAGGGAAACCATGTAGGACAGTGAGGACCAGGGATGGAAACACTGGTTTAGTCAGAGTTAATGAGCGCGGCTGCAGGAAGATCTGAGAAACACGACCAACCAAAACAGTTTCTGTGATTCTTATTAAAACTCAACAGACAGAAATGTTAGAGCTGCTAAAGCCACATTAGCAGCATTTAATTAAATCTCCCGTTTGTTGCCCAGAGCAGAGGATTTAACTCATCCTGCAGGGCCGGTCCAAGGCTGCATGAGGCCTGGAGCAGAGTCTGACTGAGGGGCCCCTCTAGCTGCTAAAACCATCAGCAGCTCTAACAGCTTCTGTGTTGGATTTAATCTGGGAGAGGAGGAGGAGTTTAAACTCGCAGCATCAGATTGTTGCTATGGTAACAAAACAATCTAACCATGAATATTGTGCTTTGAAGTTTTACTAAGTAAACTTGCCACCTCCAACATGTTGGATCACCAGAAATCCAACATGTTGGCAGAACACTGCCCCCCGCTGGTGGGAGGTAGTTCTGACCCGGGTCGCTCCAGCTGAAGTTTTCCTGACCCGATGCTGACCCGGTTCTGACCTGCCGAAGAAGGCCACCTTCATGGTTCTCCGCAGCAGAACCTCCCTGATGGCGGCCAGCTTGGAGGCGCAGCTCTGCATCTCCAGGTTCTGCTCCTCCACAGCAACCCGACCCAGGTCCTGGTTCTGAACGGCTTCTGGTATCACAGTAGACAAACCAGCGTGAGCGGTTCTGAAGGTCCAAACCAGTGAGGCCTGGATGGTTCCAGGTGAACAGAACCTCCACTGGTTCTGGACTGAGATGAACTCTGAACGTCCAGCAAATACCAGTTGTGTGTATGTGTGTTTCTGTGTGTGTGTGTGTGTTTCTGTGTGTGTTTCTGTGTGTGTGTGTGTGTGTGTTTCTGTGTGTGTTTCTGTGTGTGTGTGTGTGTGTGTGTGTC
>NW_015118329.1:0-1576 GCF_001443285.1 Poecilia latipinna | reverse complement strand
AGAGAAACAATCAATCACCACAGAAAGCAAAGTTGTGGATATTGGAAAAGAATTGCAACAAAAAAGGATGTTTATGGATGAACTTATTTGAAAGTGAAGGGATTGTGTGATCATTAACAATGTCTGACCCTGACACGCCGCCTGCGTCTGAGGACATATTAAAGGTGTGCGTTCTTTCGCGCAGAGGCAGATTGGGAGCCTGCACTAGAAGGATTACATTACTAAATCAGAATACTGCAAAGTCTTTATTATTAATTTTTCATTCTCTTAAGAATGTAGAGCTAATTAAATGATCTAAACAAGACCTTAAAGTGGTTCCAGTTTCTCTCCAAGGTCAACCTGTTGAAACTGGCAAATTTTAAATACCTTGGGTCGTTCCTGGACAGTCAGCTCAACTGAAAACACTGACTATATTTTGAAGAACTGTTATCAGAGACTCTACCTTTGAAGAAGACTTAGTGATCTTGGAGTCTCACAATAGACTCTAATTGGGTCACCCCCTATGTCTTGAATTTTGAAAAAAATAATTTTGTTTATCACTACATAAGGGTTCAGCGAGTGCGCATATGAATTTGATGGATTTGGTACCTCAAAAAAGGTTAAGAACCACTGCATTAAGGTGTTGGGGAGTAATGATTATCAATTTTTGTTTTGTTTTTGTGGATGTTAAAGGGGCATGGCCAGGCCTCAACTTTGAGCTTCATACCATAAATTTGGAAAATCTATAACTTTCTTAAAGAAAGACTGATTTATACCAAACAATGAGTGATCCATGTGGTATGCCAAATGATACTATTTGGTCATATGATAACATAAATGCACACCCTATCAGAACAAGAAGTCGTTTTTTTCCTTTGAAAGTTCCATTTCTGACTCCCTTGATCTAATCAAGTTGATACTGAGGCAGATACCAGATAAATTGGTCTTACTTGCTTTAAAGCTCAACAAGTTTACACTGGAGGGTGACTTCCCCATGCCCACACAATATAGCAAGCCATTGCCATTCATTTGGCTCTATATTCCACATATTTCAGCCAAGCAGCACCAAAGTTACTAGGGAGAATGGACATGTCTGGCACATTCCGCATCATGGCGTTTACCATAAGCGAAAGAACATACTGAGGGTGATGTTTGACTGCACATCCTCATTTCAAGGAACCTCTCTGAACAAGAAACATCTCCAAGGTCCTGATTTAACAAACACCCTGATTGGGGTACTGTTAAGGTTTCGCCAAGAAGCAATCACTGTTATGGCAGACATTGAGGCAATGTTTTATCAAGTTTATGTTGATGAAAAGGACAGGGACTTTCTGAGGTTTCTGTGGTGGCCAGAAGGGGACATTAGTAAACCTCTTGAGGTTTACAGGATAAAATTTCACCTCTTTGGTTCAGTATCACTGCTGCTGACAACCAGAAACATTATTCTGATGAGGTTATCAAAACCATTACAAGTAACTTATGTGGATTGTTTGCCTCTGATCAGTGGCAACAGAGAACCCTCCAGGACCCTGCTGAGGGTGTAGAGCTGGTCCAGTGTTCCACGACCAGGACAAAAACCACACTGCTCTTCCTGAAT
>NW_015118328.1:0-8864 GCF_001443285.1 Poecilia latipinna | reverse complement strand
ATGGGGTTTTGTATGGGGAGAGGTGCCATCACATTTATATATGAGACTGAAGGAAAGGAAAGTGAGGTGAGCGACTTGTGTATGTTCTTATTCATTTCCTGTACCTTCCTCTCTCTCACTCTGTTTGTATGTTTTTCTTTTCCTATTGTGTTTTATCTCTTTTCGTCTTTTACTGTCTTTTTCTGTTCTTCTTCTTATTATGTAGTGCAAAAAGAGCTTTAAATGTGAAGAAATTAGAACCCAAAACTATATTACAGAAAAGGTTTGAACAATTGAATATGAATTATATTTTAGTAAGATTGAATAATAATAATAATAATAATAATAATAATAATAATAATAATAATAATAATAATAATAATAATAATAACACTTTCACAGATTAGTTATAGGTACATAATATTTCTTTCTGAAGCTGAAATATACTTTAACAGAATATCATTGTTAAAAAGAAGTTAAATTAAACAAAATTGTCCTTCTTCTTGTCTGGAAAATATTTATATATGATTATTTTTCTTCCAAAGCATGGTGATCAAACGTAACTTCAAAGGGAACCAGCACCTGTCAAGTGTCTTGATGTCCAAGCACTGTCCTTTGATATCTGCACCAAGTCAAATCAATATATTTTTTTTTTTCTGTATCATAAAACAATGTCCTTTGACCATTGTGCAATGCATCCCATGGCTAAAATGACAATCCTTCTTACTTCCTATTCCTAAGTTGCAATGGTATCTAGAGGAACGTCCTCCAAAACATTCAACATAAACCAGATGTCGTCTATTCTACTATAATTCTGTACTATCTTGTCAAATGGCCATCATTCTACTTTTGGAAATTGTTACATTGATACCAGTTTATTTATGAGACAATTATTTATGAGATGCCTTTTTATATTTGTGCACTACTCTACATTTCTTACATGCCACAATTTGTACTCCACTAACTTTACCGCCATAACCATTCCAAAAATCTATGACCACGTTGCAAAAGACATAAAATCATTGTAACTTCAACTCGATGTCTTCTTTCCATAGTTCATTGCGAGTGCAGTGTAGTTGTTTCTGATTTGTATTTAGCACATATTACATGTTGATGGTGTCTTCTGTTTCTCTCCATTATAAATGTCTACTTGTAATTTGTTATGTTTGTAATATTGGTTTACATCAGGGGTCCCCAAGCTACGGCCCGCGGGCCGGATCTGGCCCGCCTCCTCATTTGGTCCGGCCCCCTGAACAATACCAGAGAGCATTCAGTGTTTTTTTTTCATATATATGTGGATTTTTCTTCAACCACCAGGGGGGCTCTTGAGCAGATATGAAACTTAGTTTCCCTCAATGGAATATATACTAGTCAGCACCAGTCACCGTTTCGCTCATGATTTTTTTTTCCATTTGCATTCTGGGTAAAAATCTATCTACAAACGCAAATATGTCGTCGGCAGTAATCCAGCTCCCCCCGCCCCCGTCAACAAAACTTTACTAAGGTTTCTTTCTCGAAAAACTAAGACCGGCCCCCGACCAGAAAAGGGAACAGTCATGTGGCCCTCGCAGGAAAAAGTTTGGGGACCCCTGATTTACATTGACACCTCTTGCCCAGGTCAGCTGGTTAAAAAAATTCTAAAATACTTTATTGATCCCAAAGGGAAATTATATGCTGTTGTATCTCATATTAATTCTTCAAAGAGTTGTTATAGATAGTGATGGCTGTTGGCAGGAAAGCTCTCTTGTAGCGGTCCGTAAATAAAAATAATTAAGTGGAGGCTGCATTAGAAATTGGTGTAGCATTAGCAACAGCTCTTCTCTGGCCTTCAATAAGTCTGCATTATAATCAGCAGTTGTAATGGATGATGTTTGGTCTGACATATCAACATAGCATCAGGATACAGGTTTGGCCACAACTCCTCCACTTACTTGCGTGGATGGATGAGCGTTAGTTGCCAGCCTCGCAATATGCCCAGTTGCATTGAAAGACAGTGCTACGGAACCAGTCAAAACAAATACACAGCAATTCTGTGGATTTACACGATGTGCAGGTATCTAAATGGTGTAGTTGTTTCAATTAGGTCATCCCTAGCCATCAACAACGCTGACTAGCCTCTTTCTCTATTTACCATAGTCAGTTGGTTAGTTCAATCAGTTGACTGCCATTTCAGCAGCTGTTCAGGCTGCTCCTCTGCCTCAACCGCCTGTTCTGCCTGTTGTAGTTAATGAATCATCAACATTTATCAGTATTTAAATCTAAAAACAAAGAAACAAAAACTTAATTGAAGTGGGCTCCACCCACTTCAATTAAGTTTTTGTTTCTTTGTTTTTAGATTCAAATAGTGATAAAAACAAATCTTTTAACGTAAAAAGCTGTCCTCATCCTCGACATCCTTTTTCAACCTGCTCAGCACTTGGTGGTACACCTGTTTAAAACACGCCATTTGAATCATGAGAAGTTATCATTATCTCCATCCAAAAACAAAAAGGACAGCAAAATATTAGCTCTCTTTCCAGGCCCACTGTCCTGCATGTTTTAGATGTTTTCCTGCTGCTGCACACCTGGCTTAGATGAAAGACAGGCTTCTGCAGAAATTGACGGCATCCTGACAAGGTTGTGCAATCATTTGAATTTGCTGTGCTGGAGAGGAGAAACATCTAAAGCATGCAAAGCAGTGAACCCTGGTGATCAGGGTTGGGGATGACTGAAGTAAAGTATGTGGAGCAAAAAATAAACTTTTATGGTACTTAAAAGGTCCATATAAATGTGAGCAATCCCATTTTCGATTCCACTTTTTATTGGTTGAAATAAATTATATAAAAATGTTGAATTATTCAAGTACTTTCACCATTCTCCAAAATTGCATCACCATTCTCAAAATGTTTGTGACTAATTCATGTTTTTAAGTTCAGATTATTGTAAACAGACGTCTTCCAGAGACCACGTGTGAATGTGACGTTACATTGACTAAGGCATTGATTATCCCGGAGATGCAATCCGTGTCCTCAGAAACACAGAGGTTCACGCAGCTAAAAACACATAAATACAAGAACATTTTATTTCCCACACAAGCTAAAACATTCATGAATATATTTCCTTTTACTGGCAATATTCAATTTATGGCACTGGTGAACTCATTTTAAAATCCCTATGGCCTTTGACACAATTGAGTTTCAGCATCCACATTGTATGTTTGTTTCTGCATGTGTCTGTGATGTGTTGCCTTTCCATGCTAATCATTGCAATCCTGAAACCAATTTAAAACACGGGACCCACATTAGAACTCTAACATCAGGTGGGCTGCACGCCATGTGGATGCAAATCAAAGTACAGTTATTTAGTTGTGAAATTAGAATGAATCCATATTCATTTACAATCAATTTTAAACTCCTAATGGAAAGCACTGAAGCCTCAAATTGCCACACGGTGCTGACATGCCAAGAGTAGTTCGCTTGATGTGGGTTTTGAGTGGGCATGAACATAAAAGTGCGCTCAAGATCGTTTTTTTTTTTTTTTTTGTTAAGATAAAACAAACAATCTACTCAGAAATTCATTAGGTAAAATAGGCTGAATAAAATAATTATGTAAACAGAGTCTACAGGGTCTATGAATATCTGATTGGGCTGATCTAGCTCTTTTTGTGATTTCGTCCCTCCATAACTATTTGTCTGGCCCTATAAACTCTAAAAGACCACATAAATTGAACTTTAATATAACAGGTTGTGTGCTTCAGTTTTATTTTATCATTAAAATTATATCAGTTTTCATTTGCATAGGACCAAAGTAGATCTTAAAAATATTATTGGGTAGATTTATTAACATATTCTGGCATAACCGGCCCTATGAGAGCGTTTGTGATCTTGACATGGTCCAGAATTAAACTGTGTTTAGCTCTCCTGCTCTACATTATGAAGTGGTTGTTCAGTTTGAAAAGCTTTGTGGCAATACACTTTGAAAACTAGATTTAAAAGGGCTTTTTTCATGGAAAAGTATATTTTAAGAAATTATTATTGTAGTTTGTCCCCTAAAAGATGACTAAATGTTTTTCGTACAGCTGGCTCATTTTCCAAATGTCTTCAAAAGTGCATTTACTCTCTGGCTATTAGCGTGGATATATATAGAGCGAATCGTAGAGCAAAGGCGGTCTTGCAGCGTCAGCAATTTTCAACATAAGAAAAACTTCAAGCAAGATGCCAAAGTGCATGGTTATTTCTGCATAATGCATCTTCACTTCAAACTGAGGAGAAATGCATGAGAAGAAAGATAATATACAAAGAGAATGTCTGCCTGTTGAAAATGTGGTTCATATTAATATTTTGAACAAAGGATTGCATCATACAAAAACTTCAATTTATTAAATGTATATTTGCTTCTTTCAGTGATTTTTTTTCACCAAGTGAAACATTTTTATTGTTACCTTTTTAGAGACAATAGACAGATTATACTTTGTTAATCACAGAAAGGTCACAGCAGTTTGTACCATAAAAACTAACAAATAAGACAATATAGAGTTTGTGTGCAAACAGTAACCATGTTACTTTAAAAAAAAAAAAAAAAAAAACAGAAGTACAACCCCAAAATCCCATAGCTTGTACAAGATCACTTAAAGAAATTGTGCAATTTAAAAACAAAAAGTTGTTGCCTTAATAATTTGTGTGTAGTCCTAGTTTAGCAGTACGTTTTTACGCATTCAAACTTATTCTTCCACTGTAATGTCTTACATATGTAATTTAATTTAAACTTTCATAGATTTTGATACAGGTGGGGATCTACCTGGGAGAAACAGAGAAAAAGATAAAATAGGCGTACATATAATTTTCCTAATCATAAATGTCCTGGAGTCAGGCAAGAGTTGAGCTGGTATCTCGTGGTATAAATCTGCTCTTACTCATACTTCTCAGATTTGTTGCAAAATGTGTCAATAAGAGTTACAATTCTGAAAACGTTAGCAGCTTCTCCGGTTTCCCGCCCTGTTATAATAGGTATATGTTCCTTCAAAACTGATCAATAATGTGAACAATAGTGTGGTGACATGTTAAACAGAGAGCATAAACTGACATCCAAGATTTGTGCTTTCTTGAAATTCAAAGAATCAGGTCAAATCGCCCGAGATATTCTACGGCTCAGCAGTGTTAAGCAATGTACACTGAACTTGGTCAATTCCTTTTAATAATTCAGCAATGTGTGTGTGCTGTTGTGCATTTTGTGTGTCGGCAACTTCAAGTGCTTAGGGTGTGTGTTAAACTAAAGTTCCCATAGGCAGCATTGCTACCCTGACTAAGAGCTAATAGACCTATCAAACAGTCCCCTCAGGTCATACAGTGCTGTGTAATTGAGCCAGAGAAGAGTTTATCATTACCTGTGAGAACCATTTCTCCCAGGCTCACAAAAATTTAGCACAGACAATGGTCAATACACAACCATTTAATGTTGCAGTTTGTTTTCATGAGATTTTTAGTTGTTTTTTTTTTTCTAATGCAACCCTCCTCCAAATAAACACATCTGTAATAATTCATAATCCCTAATGGTCTTTATTTAAATCTTGCAACTTTTCTTTTTCTGTCCTTCGTTCATCTCCATCTTCATCTTGTTGACACCCTTGAGTTAGTGTAAGTATTAGTTTAGGCATTAGTGTCTATCATCTATCCATAAATGTTCTGTAAACACAAACATACTGTGTTTGCAAATTTGTTTTTCACTTTGTGGTAGAGTTGAATGGAAATATCCGTGGTTAGAAAGGACTCCAAGTTTTTAACTAAAACGGTTTACTGGATATCTACCATAAAATGACGTTTATCCTGCTTAACTGTAGTAGTTTAAAAAAAAAAACAAAAAAAAACTTGACCCAAATCCAGGGTGAATTGTGGTTAAGATCAAGTTGGTGGAACCATACTGTTTGTGCCTTCATGTAATTCTGTTGCAGAAATGTGGGCTGTGGTACAGAGTGTATTGTAGGTGCATACCTGGTAGAGCTGACTGGTATGAATGGTCTGTGCCTTTAGGGTGTTAGAATAATAAACATTCTTTTCAGTGGTGGCAGATGTTGCAGGAAGTCTTCAAGACTTGCATAATACATTTTTAGGAATAAAGAATCACCTTTCAGTTCCAGATTCCTAATGGAACACATCAACCATCTTCTTTGGGTTTAATAACCACTCAGAGAAAAATGATTGATGCAAATGATTTTAATTTGTTTATCATTCCCAAATCGTTCATGCATCCACGTGTTTTACTTGTTTCTAGAAACTAGTACTACTTAGTTTCTAGACACTAGTACTTTCTAGTACTGGTTTTAGTACCAGAGAAAACCAAGCACTTGCAAATGAATGTAATTAAAAAGCTACAAATGAAGATAAAAATAAAATACATCATCAAAAGAACTCTGCTCACGTGTGCCTTTTTGACGTCAGAGACATGTACATTTGACTTCTAGCTTAAGTAGCAATGTTTTTGGAAGCACAGCATTTTAGTCCAGTACTTAACTGTACATTTGTAGTTCACCTAAAAGAGATCTTCACCACAGCATGCTGTTTGATTTGAGAACCTCTATCCAAAGTCAGTACCTCTCAAATAATGGGGAAGGTGGGAGGTCTAAGAGACAGGAGGATTTATTTAACATTAGCGTCTTAATTTGAACAGTAAACAAGCCTCCAGTCACCAGGTGGAAGAAGTGTTCAAACTAATCAACAGGAGGTTTGGTAAACATAAAATTTGTGTCCAGAGTTGGGTCAATACATAACCCTTGAGATGACTGTGAATGCAAAATGTTATTCATTTTTCATCTCTTCTCATAAGCTAAAATATGAGCAATGTTATTGCATATTTTGCACAAAAATATGTTAAAAAGTTATATATGTAGGGCAGTGGCTTTAATACGTCAGCAGACGAAACCAAGATGTTATATTTATTCTTTGGGTTCCAGCAGTTGGTGTAGTATGTCCTTATTAAACACCGTACTTTGGCTTCTGTGAATCAGCAGTGTAACGGTGAGCGTTTGCTGGTGGTTCTGAAGGTGAAGCTGCTGTAAACTGCGGCAAATAAACCTAACGGTCTGAACCACGAACAGAACCGCCATGTGTCTGACTCTTGCCTCAGCCTGCACTCCGACAACAACCCTTAAAACATGACACAGTCTTTGGTAGTAGCGAGGTGCCATCTCACACGGACAGGGTTACATATACCTTAATTTAAAGGAATAAGGTGTCTAAGCTGACAAATAACGAATGCTTACAGTATGAAAAAAGTTTTGAATGTTACTGGGTGCAAAAAAGGCACATTCCAGAGGATTATTTGTGCTTTTTCTCTTTTAAGAATCACACAGATAGAGCAATCTTCATTAAATGTTGCCAACTGAGTTAGCAGTTACTGTTTACTTCTAGGTTTTCTTTGTCTCTTTCTTCTCCTTGTTTTGGTTCTTACCCTCAGCCTTCCATTTAATCCTCTTCCCAGCTGTTAGTCATCTCCTCGTTTGCTCTCCCTTCATTTCCCCTCTCAAATCAGTTATTTTGTGATCTCCAGTCCCTCCTCTTTACATTAATCCCCCTGGCCTCTCCACTGGCTCCTTCCGTTGCACTCCAGCTAATTTCCATGTTCGCCATTGTTCCTGTGATTCATCCTTGTACGTTAGTGTTCTTTTCCTTTTCTTTTCCTTCTAGCTCTATGCACGTGGGTCCTCCTTAAACTCAACACAACATAACGTTCCCCAGGAGCTCAGTCTAAAAAAAACTCTGCCAGTTTTGGATTCCTTAACATCGATACATCGTGTTAAGTGTTTCATGAACAAAAATTTACATCACTCTTGGGTGTGTTTAATACTTCTCTGAAGATTTTGCATTATTCTGTCAGTGTTGTGCATTTAGGCTTCAGATAGTGTGAAAACCTCTTTGAAGCATCTATTCTCCTTCAAGGCAGCAGATACAGTATGGCTCACTGATGCTCCAGTTGATCCTTGAACTCACCGTGTCCTCTAACCCATATCTTGTCCTTTCTTTGCCCTTTTGACATCTCGCAAGGCCTGATCTCAACATGAGCTTATTATATTGCCCAGGCGCAGTTGGAGACTGCCTGTATTAAAAATGGATATAACCCAAAAATAAAAACTCATTTAGAGATTGTAATTCTTTTCTGGGCATTCTGTGTCACTATTGTTTTATGGGGTCAGCTAATCTGGCACATTTAGAAATGAGCAATTATCCTGCGTGCAGCATGTGTCAAACCCAAAGAAAAGAGCTAGAAAAGAGACGGTTGCTAAAGGCCAACTTATTTCTAATGAGGGCACTTGTTGACATTAAATTTAAATCAGAGGATTTCTGATGTTTGAGGTGCAATCAACTTACAGCAAAGGCCCCAGATGACTTGTACAAATGCCATATGAATATACTTCAGATTTGCTGTAGTGTTCTTCATCTTACTAACTTCTTTGACATATTAATTTAAATCTGTTATAAGTAAAAAAAAAAAAATAAAATAAAAATCCAGTGATTAGGCATCACTTCTAAACAATACAATATGTCGTACAAATGTTGTATTCTTCACACATAATACATAGGCCCAGTAATGAAGACACTGTAATTAATATGTCAGAGTTTGTATGTGTGGGAGCCAGGAGAAAGACAGCTCAATTACCCTGTAGTAACACTTTAATCCTGATTGCCAAGAGTTTGGTCACATGATGGTGAGCTAAACCAGGTTTGCTGCACATGAAGGAAAACAAAAGGATGCTCTATGGAATCCTGTTTCCCCCAAAACCAGGTCTGCAAATTACAGGGCCAGACTGGTCCGTATTTACTTAAGGCGAAGTCTGCAGCAAGACAGGCAGTTTTGAATGCATCTGTCTTTATCTCTCTCTCTCTCCCTGAGTTTCTCTCTTTCTCTCACACATG
>NW_015118327.1:5955-8867 GCF_001443285.1 Poecilia latipinna | reverse complement strand
ATGTAACTCTACATATTCGAACTCTGAAAAAGTAACACTTTTGTATTTGCTGTGTACCTGCAGCTAAGTGTTTTATTTTCTAGTTCTTGGTTGTCCCACCCCTTTCCGATAATGCCCTCCGATAATGTAACTCTACATATTCGAACTCTGAAAAAGTAACACTTTTGTATTTGCTGTGTACCTGCAGCTAAGTGTTTTATTTTCTAGTTCTTGGTTGTCCCACCCCTTTCCGATAATGCCCTCCGATAATGTAACTCTACATATTCGAACTCTGAAAAAGTAACACTTTTGTATTTGCTGTGTACCTGCAGCTAAGTGTTTTATTTTCTAGTTCTTGGTTGTCCCACCCCTTTCCGATAATGCCCTCCGATAATGTAACTCTACATATTCGAACTCTGAAAAAGTAACACTTTTGTATTTGCTGTGTACCTGCAGCTAAGTGTTTTATTTTCTAGTTCTTGGTTGTCCCACCCCTTTCCGATAATGCCCTGGGCCCATATAACCCATATCAAAAACTAATGGTGTATGAAGTTTTCAAAAACATGCATGAAGGAAGCCATTTTGTTTTAAACATTAAATTAGTAATGTTTCTCTCCATTCATTTCTTATGGAACTTATGCGATGAGGCAACAGTTGCTAGTTCTTGTTCAGCGGAGTGACCGGCGTTATTCAAGCAAGTAAAACTTGGAGCTCGTACTCGTTGATGTGAACAAGATTTTGTTGCCGTCGGATGTTACAGAAAACCTTTCACTGTCGTTGGTTGCTCCCAGTGTGTCGGATCAATAACGCTGACTAACCATCCAACAGAGAGGCTTTTAGGTCATAATAGGTAGTTTGATTAATCTGCATTATGCACTAATAATAACATATTAAATCATGTGTGTTAACGTTGACAATGAAATGAAAAACAAATTCTTCATCAAGCAGCGAGAGTCCAGGCAGTGAGGAATTATTTCTAGGTTGGAGAAAAATTAAGGACACAGAGTCAAGTCACCTGTGCTTCAGAGTTTACTGCCTCCATCAGGGTTAGAAGTGAGTGTAAGCAACAACAAGGTACGACTGGGGTCTTTGTAGTGAAACCTCTGAGGGAAGGACTAATATGAGAGAGGGGTCTGCTGATGCACGCTTTTCAGCTCCTTCAGGTCTCCATAATTCACATTGTCAGCTGAAGGGCCGGTGTGGAGCGCCAATCCAGAGCTGTCTCTCATCATCACACACAGTCAAGAGCCTGTCAGAACAGATGAAGCCACCAGCTCTGCACTGTCGAGGAACATTGAGCAGTAATTCACATTCTCCTATACCAACAGGCCTCACTAAATTCAGGTCCTGCCATAAAAAGCTAGCGTCTGATCAAGGAAGCCCTGTCGTCAACCACTTCCCTGTGATCTGGATGAACACTGATTGACTTACTCTTGCTTTCCTCTTTCCTGGTACTCTGCACCTGTGTTAGGGCGTATGCCATGGTTGCACATGTCCGTATGCTAACGTTTTCACCCCATAATGAAAGCTAGATGTAGTGAGGGTTTAAAGGGGCAGTTTTATGTAAAATCATCCTTTTAGAGCTTTACATCATGTTATAATGTTCCCTCATCAAAAACATACCTGGAGTGTGTCCTTGATTCTTTCATGCATGTTTGAGAAATCCTTTAATCTCCATGGCACCCATTAAACTGTGCAAAACGCCTGGTTGGACATAGCTCTGCCTTCGAGGATGAAGTTCCTCCTTGGAGCTTCAGTTTCCACCTAACAGAGCAGCCCTTCCGTAAGACTCTCCCTCTCAGCTCCTTCAGACTAGCCAGCAGCAATTAAGCAAACACCTGGTGCAATGCACCGCTGAGGTCATTATAGGAGCTACTTTTCAGAGTAATGCTGGTAAAAACGTTAAAGGTTTAATAGAGAAGCCATATTGTGATGACTTCACTGAAAAATGGAGAATGGAGCTACAACTTAAAAAATTGAGTTAATTTGTTATATGTAATCAAAGTAAGCTTCTCAATCTTTAATTATTTATATTTATTTAACACAATAACTTAAATTTAACATATTTACATGAATAAACTTATTTTGATTACTTGTAGCAGTTTAACTCATAATCTGGATCACCTGTTTCCTTTTTCTACGTACCTGCATCAAATGATGGCTCGTTAGAAGCCCTAAGAGGAATATTGACATGCTGAACAGGTTGTTGCTACCACCAGGGAGAGAACTAAAATGTGCAGGATGCCGGCCCTTGAGGAACGACTTTGGACACCCCTGATTTAGTTGGAGACAAACCATAGTGCTTACATGTGCTAAGTAAAGGAGATGATATGTTCAACGTACACACAGCTTTGTTTATACTCCATAAGTTGCCATGCACATTCACGGATAACACATTGGATAACAGTGAGCCTCTTCTTCTGCCTGTTGTCCAATTAGTCTTGTTTGACAGTTGACAGACTGATCCTCAAGCAGAGCTCAGTTGGCACAATTAGAAATGTTTTGGGCTGCCTACGCAATCAGGTGGACTATTGGATCCAAATGACAGACATTACAAATTACTGTGTGGCTGACACAAACTGTGAACTCCCTGTAAGTTAGAAACTATAACCACTGAAATGACAGTTTCATTTTCACATATAAAAAAATGCATTCTCAACCTTCCCTCTGAGTGAAACGCTGATAATCTCATTAGAAAAAATGCGAAAAAGGTGGGGTCTTGAAAATAACTGAACATGTGAAGTCAAGCTTAGTGTTGTAATCCATTTGTTTACAACTAAAACAAGACAAAATGTGTAACATTTTTAGTGATGTTTTTATGAAGTTTAATGAAAATAATTTCATATTTTCAAGTCATCAGGCTGTGAACAATAGCCCCTTTTCACAGTGACGTCAGACAATGGCCGCCATAACTCAAAACTGGGTATCTTTAC
>NW_015118327.1:0-728 GCF_001443285.1 Poecilia latipinna | reverse complement strand
ATATTGTTGTTGCACAACACCTCCCCCCCCCTTCTCTCTCTCTACTTCCTCTTCTGAGAGGAGGGAGACGTTGCTACCAGCTCTCCGTCTAACGGGTGAATTGAGTTTCCTAAATCTGCCGAGATTTACCCTACCCAGAACTGAAGTAAACTCTGTTTAAGCTGGGTGCGAGAAAGACTAGCCTGGTTTCTGACGACCTCCATCCAGATGTCCCACCCTTTTTCACTCTGTGAATTAGCCAGATAAAGCAGCCCAGAATCAGCTAGTTTCACAGAGCACACCTGTTAACGGTCGCTCTTTCTCTTATTACAACTTGCACTTGTTAATGAACCAGGTTGGTTTTAGTGACTCGGGCGAGTCCCAAGGGTGTTGTTTTAGTTTTGGCTAAAAGCAACCTATAAAACATTTTCCACTTTCTCCTCCCAGAATCAAACTTCATAGCTATTTTACAACCATCAAAGAACTTTAAGGTGACTCATTAACTGAATGTCCACAACATCTTTTAGATTTTCTTGATGCTAATTATTTTATTAGTAAGCCAATTTTGCAAGGGTCAGTACAGCTTAAATCAGTAACAGAAATAATCAAATAAGTAAAATCAATAATCTAGCCTATTTTTCCCTAATGCTGACACTGTGAACTAAAAAAGGAAAACTTTGAGAGAGATGAACGGAGTCTGGCCTGATGATGAAAAAGGTGTTGCAGCAGCAGGAGGCTCCCAGTACAGG
>NW_015118326.1:8551-8867 GCF_001443285.1 Poecilia latipinna | reverse complement strand
GATCTCCTCCCTGTTCTGCATAATTACTCCACTCAGTCAGAAACAGCCAATCAGAGCTCAATCCGCGTTTCCCCATCAGATACGGTTCCCCCTTCGTCTTCTTGCCGCTCCGCCCCGCCCACGCGGCAAAATACGCGCGTGCTCGTGATGAGCACTGAGAAAGCACGCGCGTAGAAAGCACACGCTTGTTCGGCGCGCTTATCTGGACACCGTGAAAGCTCAAATAACATGCTTCGGCAAAGTTGTCACACTTTCTTCACGTTTTTGCGTGAAATTAATAATAATACTAATAATTATAATAAATATATATATTATA
>NW_015118326.1:0-3189 GCF_001443285.1 Poecilia latipinna | reverse complement strand
CCTCTCTAGCAATGGTAGAACTGACTCAGTGACCTTGTGCCAATTTGCTGGTAACAATATCGGTGCAGATTCTGTGTTGTCCAAGACATGATTATCCTAAGTGCTTAATTAGAATAAGTAGAAGGCAACTTAATTTGAGAAGAAGTCTACTGGATTTTTTATTTTATTTTTTTGGTACATAAGATTGATTTATTGGTCAGTCATTTTCTATATGTCATCAAAGTTTGACTGTAACAAGGACTAGACACAAGAAATAGACATAATAAACTAGCAATACTCAGAAAGAACTGAACCAAAGTAACAACAAGACAATAACAGAAAAGGAACTAAAAAAGCACTGAAATAAACTCCAAAACAACTAAAACAACCCAAGATGCTGACAGTAGCATGTCTTGTACTCTGTCATAATCCAGTGGTCTTGCTGGGGGCTGTTGCTATCGGTCTGGCCAAATTAGTCTCCACTAATGATTATTTAGGAGTTCTTTTTAGTGCTGTCCATCAATTACAAAATGTTATCAGATTAATCACACTGATGCTGGGATTAATCACAATAGACCACACTACTTTATCTTTGTAAGCTTGAAATGTAAAAATGCATGTTGTCCTGAAAATGTTAAAGAAAATATTTTGCTGTCTCAAACAAAAAATCTAAGTTTTCCATTTTTATTATTATTATTATTTTTTTACTAAGGACAGTTTAAAATAAGTAATACTGTTCAAAATGTAATTTAGAAATGTAACTATATTCTGGATGTGCTTCAGTATATGGATAATTCATCATTGCAATGAGTAAATACTATCTTGGTTCATCCAAATGTTCATCACAGTGTTTTTTAAAGAGGAATTTGCCATTTAGCGCCAGTCTGACTCTCCTCACTCATCTTGTCACTTGCGTTTGCAGACATGAGAGACCGCAGTAAAAGACTGTGAACTAGATAACTCTCTGGAGGAGAGAGGCTTTTAGGTTGAAATACGTAATGTGATTAATCTGCATTATGTAATATTTACATGTGAAAACTTATTTAGAGTACGGTGGGCAGCTGGGTTGGGGACGGGGGAGGGGAGGGTGCGCTCATGCCACCCCCACAAGATGCTGCCCTGGGCTGTTGTCCATGTCACTCATATCAGAAACCAACACACCACACAGGCCCCACTGCAAGCATCCCTCCCTTCATCCTCCACCCAGGGCCGGCCCAAGCCTCCATGGGGCCCTAAGCAAAATTTGATTTTGGAGCCTTCTGTTTCAGCTAATAATGTGTATTGCTGCAATCAACAGTCAGATGATTAGATCATTTGCATATTTGCTATAAAATTATTGTGTCTCTGACAGTGCTGTTTAGACTCTATTCTATATGCATATCTGCAGTGTGGCAACACTGTAGTGAAGGCAACAAAAAATGTAGTATGCACTGGAGTGAAGACATACTCATGACATGCTTTGATTAAATTAGTTTCTCTTAGGTGTAATTCCAATAGCTAAAAATTAAATATATGCTAGGTGAGTTTTTCTTGCCTGAGAATGGGAACCAGTATTGGGCTAATTCTGTGCCTTCAAATAATTTTAATGGTGCTCATGGAGATTTTCACATAATTTCTATGTTGATGTAAAAACAATGTTTGTTTTAGTCACATAAATTATCGTGCTTAGCAGCAAACAACATATTGCCAAAAGAATCCAGCCTTGTACCGACCACTGAGCCAGCCTATTTGATTTATTTCTCCATCTTGGAAAGGTCTGCCTTAGAGATGCTTCCACCCCAGCACACCATAACAAGATGCTGGAGACGACAGACTGGTAAAACAACCCCAGCAGCTTTCCACAGATATTAAAGGATCTCAGCCTCCTCAGGTAGTACATCCTAGCCTGAGCCATCTTAAGCTACTTGGTGTTCCTTGTCCAGTCCAGCTTGTTGTCCAGCCACAGGCCAAGATATTTATAGGTGTGCACGGCCCCCACCTCCTCCCCTAGCATCAGAACTGGCCGTGGACTGCCTCTGTCCAGGGGTGGATCTAGAAAAATATCTATGGGGTGGCAAGAGGGGGGCAGGGATTGTTCCAGGGGTGGCAGCATATGCATATATACACAGCAAATTCAAAAGTGTTAGATTTCCAGTGTAAGTGTTGTATGTTAAAAATACAGTGTTAATTCAACAACATGAGTGTTAGTGACTGTTAATTTCCCTAACACTCACTAAAGAGTTCCAAAGAGTTAAACAAAAAGCAATCCAGTCCAGTGTTGATTTCTAAATTAACACCAACAGTGTAAATCAACACTAAGTCTGGTGTTGATTTAGAATTCAAAATCAAACAGTTCCTCCCACAATTATAACATTTGTGACATCACTTCAGGAAAGGAGCTACAGGTAGGGTGGGAGTTGCAACAGAGGGGATCTAGAGGAAACTCACATGGGAGGCAGAACATGCCTTTAAGGATCTTTTTTTTTATCACATCTGACGAGAACTGTAAAATGAAAGCCCTCTCTTATTGAAAACAGTTTAAAACAGCCAGATCTAGTGCTTCTCAGCATTTCGGAGCTGTCCAACAACTAACAAGGCTGAAAATTGAATGTAAAGCTGCAAATTCACAGACAGTCCATTTTTGACTTCTCTCGCTGAGATAAAGCGTTTTTGGCTTCTGGCTTGCTGATCATTTGGAACATAAGCATATGAACTCAATTCACTTTAAAACTTCCAGATCTAGTTCTGCTCAGCATTTCGGAGCTGTCCAACAACTAACAAGGCTGAAAATTAAATGTAAAGCTGCAAATTCACAGACAGTCCATTTTTGACTTCTCTCGCTGAGATAAAGCGTTTTTGGCTTCTGGCTTGCTGATCATTCGGAACATAAACAGATCAACTCACATAAGCAGATCAACTCACATAAGCAGATCAACTCACTTTAAAACTTCCAGATCTAGTGCTGCTCAGCATTTCGGAGCTGTCCAACAACTAACAAGGCTGAAAATTAAATGTAAAGCTGCAAATTCACAGACAGTCCATTTTTGACTTCTCTCGCTGAGATAAAGCGTTTTTGGCTTCTGGCTTGCTGATCATTTGGAACATAAGCATATGAACTCATTTCACTTTAAAACTTCCAGATCTAGTGCTGCTCAGCATTTCGGGGCTGTCCAACAACTACCAAGGCTGAAAATTGAATGTAAAGCTGCAAATTCACAGACAGTCCATTTT
>NW_015118325.1:8617-8871 GCF_001443285.1 Poecilia latipinna | reverse complement strand
TTCTCTCACTTCTGGGTGACAGAGGGACACCTCTGGAACACAACGAGAAAATATCAACCACATCTGATGTATAATTTCAAAATAAAGGCCTTTTAAAATAAGATGGTTTAAGTCTTATTTTGGAATTATACATCAGATGTGGTTGATATTTTCTGGTTGTCTTCTAGAGGTCTCCCTCTGTCACCCAGAGAAGTCACTGAAAACAGGGAGTTTTTCAGCAATGGGCATGGCAACTTAGGGGACAAAAGTAAAAG
>NW_015118325.1:0-5422 GCF_001443285.1 Poecilia latipinna | reverse complement strand
TATGATGTGTATAATTATCAATTTGATTTTGGTCTAGATTTGGATTTGAGATATAGACCAAAACATTCTAACATATGAATGTGCAAGAATCTAGTAGCTAGATTGAAACCAAGCATTGGTTGCTCGGATGTGTGTTTGAGGTTACTGTCCAGATTAAATTTTAACCTAATGCTCTCCAAGTTCATTTCAGCTTCTGGCAGGTTTTCTTGCAGACCTGTCCTCCTTGTAGCTCCTTCCATCTTCTCAGAAACTGTGATTAGCTTCCCATATCATAATACTACCACCACCATGTGTCACTGTGGGGAAGGTGTGTTCAAGTTACTGGTTTTCCACACAACAGCCAAAAAGTTCAGAATTGCTGTCATCTGATCAGAGCACCGTCTTTCAGATGTTTACTGTGTCCCATCATTATTTGCAGGGGAAACAGCCTTCTTCTCAGTTACCAAGAGCATCATGGCTGCCTCTCTGAATAATGCTGTATTTGGTGATGCTGTTTGTTCTCTTATGTTCTTTATCAAACATATGAGGCATTCACAGAAGAGCTGAAACTAATATGGAAATGACAAATCTGGAGGCAATTGGTCTGGATTTTCTTAAAGTGTATCAATTTAAGACTCCCTCCTGAGACAAGTCACTGTCTGAGCCCTTCTTTATTTGACATATTAAAATGTTAAAGAACATTTGTGTTTCTCCTTCTTTTTTGGTGTACTAGTTACGGAAGAGGATTAGGGCCACTGGAAAAAAGAAAAAAAAATTCTGACTTTAATCTCAGAATTCTGAGATTAAAGTCAGAACTGTTTTGTTTTTTCCAGTGACCCTAATCCTCTTCCGTAACTACTTCATTGCAGCCTTAACGTGAACAAATTATAGCCTACTCGCCATGCTGGGCTAATCTCTAAAGCAGTGCTTTGCTGCCATCTGGTGGAGAAATGAACACTTGATCTGAACACCAACTTACTGTTGCGCTTGCGCTATATTCGCATTTATATTTCCTCACTGCTTGTGAAGTTATACATTTAGTAAAGTGTGTAAAATAGCGTCTGATAGTTTGTTTGTATCTCTATGCAGGTAATGAAATATTTGGAGCCTTTCCTTCTTTCCCTGGAGAAGCTGAATGAAGTTTCTGCTCGACTCCGGAAAGACATGATCCGAGGTCTGGAGAAACACGCGCATCACAGAGCGGCCGTCAAGATGTTGCCCACCTTCGTAAGGGCAACACCGGACGGGACTGGTACGAGTTTTACTTTCAGTCAGAGCCAATTGATTTCTCAGTTTATTACTGTATATTAATGTTTATTATTATTACTGTATTTAAGATACAAACATTCGCTGTGACTTTATGGTAAATATCCTCACAGCGGATCGACTTTACATGTAAAGTGTCAGCAAAGGAAGGAAGGAAGGAAAACAGGAAGGAAGAAAGATGGTAGATAGGGTACAAGGAAGGACGGAAAGAAAAATACAAGGAAAGAATAAAAGAAAGACAATGTTTAACATAAGGAATGATTGAGAAAAATGGGGAGTTGGGATACTAGAAAAGAAAGAAAAACACTAGAAAGGAAAGACAAAATAACAAAAGTAAAGGAAGGAGACACTGAAGGAAAAAAGAAAGAAGGAAGGGGAAATTTGAAGTTAGGACACTAGGAAGAAAAGAAGGATGGAATGATAAAAAGAGTAAAGAACACAAGGAACGTGGAACAGAAAAAAAGAATGGAAAGAAAATGGGGAGTTAGTACACTAGGAAGGAAAGATAGAAGGACACTAGGAAAGGCTGGAGGCAAGACAACAGAAAACAACATAGAGAAGTAGGACACAGGAAAGAAAGGATGAGAGGATGAAGATAGAACAAAAGGAATGAAGGACCAAAGAAAAAAATACAACAATGAATCGAAGTCAGAGCACAAAGAAGACAGAAAAACACTGAGAAGGAAAGAGGGAAGGGCACAAAATTTTAACAAACAACAACGGAACAAAACCTGAAATGCAGATATCTTTCAATGCTTTTATTTTCTTTTTCTGCAGTTATCCAGACCTGGAAAACCCTGGAATCAAATTCCATAACATTTGAATCTACATAGGGAGTGTGGTATAGTTTAAAGCTAAACCATCACCAGTACTTTGTTTTCTGCATGCAGAGAAAGGAGACTTCCTGGCACTAGATTTGGGTGGAACAAATTTTCGGGTGCTTCACGTCAGAGTGATGGAGGAGCAGAAAATGCTGAAGATGGACAGTCAGATCTGTGCCATCCCTCAAGAAATCATGTTGGGAACTGGAGAACAGGTAATTCACATATCCATCTTTATTAATATCTGACTTTTTGAATGCAGCTAAAAGGCAAAACCAAGACTTATAAACAAACAAAAAGAAATTGCAATGGTAATATGGTTAATTTGGGACTCAAAATTCAACTACAGCCATAACAAAACTGCAAAGAGAGAAGGTGATGAAAAACTAGTGATCAGAGACAAATGTGCATCTTGACAGACATGCTTGTGAAGCGGAGCTCGACCGTTGAGTTTTTTTTGCATGTCGTGAGAAAAAATTCGTACTGAAATATGAACTTTACAGGAGTACTCTGCGATGTAAGGTAATGTCTCTTGTGACAATCCTGTGAGCCAGGCAGCAGTCAGAAACATTGGGTTTTATGGACAAATAAAACTGGGTGTTATCAGTAAAGCAATATAAAATTAAGCTTCCTATCATCTAATGTGAAAGGAATATAAAACAGGAACTAGGCTGGAACACTGTGGAACACCATAAGTAGCTATAAGAACAGAATGTCATTTTTTCTTGCAGCACTGGAAGAACAAACACATTTCTCTGTTTTGTGGGTATGAATTGGCTTTAAACAAAATGTTTGTGTGTGCTTATGTCCTTCCAGCTGTTTGATCACATCGCAGCCTGTCTTAGTGAGTTCCTCGACTCTCAGAACCTGAAAGGACAGACTCTTCCACTGGGTTTCACCTTCTCTTTTCCCTGTGAACAGAAAGAAATCGACAAGGTCTATAATCTCAGACTCCCAAAACTTGTTGGTTTGTCACTTCTGAGAGTTGAAGACTGGTTCCACTGATAATGTATGATATTTTTGTGTTTATGTGAGCAGAGCATCCTGATCCGCTGGACTAAAGGCTTCAACTGCTCCGGGGTGGAAGGAGAGGATGTGGTGAAGCTACTGAAAGAGGCCATCCATAGGAGAGGGGTCAGCGCATAATGCTTACTAGTCTGTAAATATTCTGACTTTCTTCAAAATAATTTTGCTGCTTTTGTCCTCTTTCTGATGCGATTTAAAAACTTTTCCTCATGAGACAGATCCCAGTCTAACACAATGTATGTCATTTTCTATACAGGACTATGACATCAGTTCAGTTGCCATGGTGAACGACACAGTGGGTACGATGATGAGTTGCGGATACCGGGATCAGACCTGCGAGATTGGGATGATCATTGGTAAAGAAACCATCTGTCCTCAAATAAACACTGATCAGTGAAGAAAATAAAACTGAAACCAAAAAAAATAAACACTAAATTAGAAAAACTATAATAGTAAAAATATGAAATAACAGTAAACAGGAAAAAATGTGGTCAATAAAAACAAGAAAGAAGTGCATAATTGTGAAATGGATGGGGAACTTTTCATCCATCCATCCATTTTCTGTACACCCTTGTCCCTAATGGGGTCGGGAGGGTTGCTGGTGCCTATCTCCAGCTAACGTTTCGGTCGAGAGCTGGGGTACACCCTGGACAGGTTGCCAGTCTTTCACAGGGGGAACTTTTCACGGTTTTTATTTTTTTATAACTGAAAATCTGTGGCTTGTGTTTGTCTTCAGCCTCTTTGTGGTTCTACTTTGTATAGCCAACGTTTTCAAATCACTTCACTTCAAAAGTTACTCAAGTAAATGTAACTAAGTAAATGTTAATTACTACCAACCTATTGATATTGTAAACTCTTAACCTAGGGGGAACAAAAAATGTAACAATTCTCAACACATTAAGGGAATTTACTGGTCTAATCTAAAGTAACTTTAGATTAAGCCAGTAATCTAAAACTGGCCTCTTCAGTTTTATCAATGAACTGAAGAGGCCATGTATCTGTATATAGAGCTGCAGATACATCTTTGCAAAAAGACCTAAAAATGACATATATTGATCACAAATGATAAAATAATGACTACAGGCAAAAATTAAACAAGCCTAAATGAATTTATTAACTTTAGGTGTTGTGTCCTGTGCATGACTTCTCTTCCTCAACAGGAACGGGAACCAATGCCTGCTACATGGAGGAGATGAAGAATGTGAAGCGTGTGGAGGGAGAGGACGGAAGGATGTGCATCAACACAGAGTGGGGCGGGTTCGGAGATGACGGTTCCCTTGAAGACATCCTGACGGAGTTTGACAAGGTGGTGGACAGGACTTCAATCAACCCCGGAGTCCACACGTAGGTTTTAGCTATTATATTTCAGTCGTAAGGTAAGGTAATTTTATTTATATAGCATATTTTCAGCAACAAGGCAATTCAAAGTATAATTTTTTTTTTCCCTAGTGACAGTCCTTTTTTTCTTCACCTTCTTACAAAATAGCTGTAAACATGTGGAAAGCTTATTGAACACTGAGGTTTGAGTAGTAAAAAAAGATTTTTTCTTTTGCTCTTCTCAAAAATGTCCCAATGCATTTCTCATGTAACACCAAGGCAGCATGTTTAGTAGCTGGGAGGAGATTCTAAAGATGCACAGAAACAGTTTTATTTTTCACTGTTCATTATCAGCAAAAGAGAGACTTGGTCCTATCAAAGAGGAGCTGCCAGAAATCTTGGGCCCCCTGACAAAAAATTTGTTTGGGCCCCCCTGCGCAGCTGCTGTTACAATTTTTTGAGTCTATTTGACCCATAAAAAGCATCACCATTTTAAATGCTTGCATCTGCCTTGCTTTCTTTGGTTCAATACTGATAATTAGCACAATATTTACTGTTCATGAATTTAACATCCAACAGTCCACATCCAGTATGCAAGTAGGTTGTTTAATTTTTTCTATTAGTTTTAGATACTGAAATGTCTCTCCCCATGAGCAACAGTCAATAGCAACGTGCAAAATACACATAAAGCAATCCAGACTTCTCAAAAATGCTATGTAGTTGCATTTTATTCAAGCTGCAGTACATAACTTTAATAAAAAATATGTTTCTCCATATTTGTTAAAGCCAGTGGTCCCCAAGCCGGATCCGGCCTGCCTCCACATTTGGTCAGGCCCCCTGAACAATGTCAGAGAGCATTTAGATTTTTTTTTATATATACCCTATTTTTCTTGACTATAAGCCGCTACTTTTTTCCTAAACTTTGAACCTTGCGGCTTATAGCCCAGTGCGGCTTATATGAAGATATTTCTTCAACCACCAGGGGGATCTTTAGCAGGAAGAGAATCATTGGA
>NW_015118324.1:8110-8871 GCF_001443285.1 Poecilia latipinna | reverse complement strand
ACAGCACAGTGACGACCTGTAGCGCCATCTAAAGGCCCACTGACTGATTACAGGAATGTAGACACCTAATTAGTGACACACCTGGATTTAACATGTTCATTCAGGGTCCCATCATTTAGTCCAGGTCTGTTTCATTAGTTTATTTTTTAAATAATTCTGTTGAATCATGTTTAAAAATCAATGTCTGACTTTCATTTGTTCATTTTTATAGAATTTTATGCATTATTATCTTTGTCAGAACCAATGGGAGCAAAGCAGACCCTCAGCATCATGCTGCCACCACCATGCTGAACAGCTGTTTTCCAAACACTCTTCTTGTCATTGTGGCCAATCAGCTCCATGTTTCTGACTATAAAACCTTTAGCTGCAGCTTTCAGTTCATCTCAGGGTGTCACAGTTAGAACTGCTGTTTTTTATTGATTGGTGCTGTCTGAGATGCTAACATGTCTGAGATGCTAACCTGGCTAAGATGCTAACCTCTCTGAGATGCTAGCCTGGCTAAGATGCTAACCTGTCTGAGACGCTAACATGGCTAAGATGCTAACCTGTCTGAGATGCTAACATAGCTAAGATGCTAACCTGTCTGAGATGCTAACCTGGCTAAGATGCTAACCTGGCTGAGATGCTAAACTGTCTGAGATGTTAAACTGTCTGAGATGCTAACCTGGCTCACTGTGGTTGATGTTTTATTATGGATATTGATTCTGGAATGGACTCAACCTCAGCTTTATGGAAAATATATGAATAATGTGTGAAATGAA
>NW_015118324.1:0-1845 GCF_001443285.1 Poecilia latipinna | reverse complement strand
TTCCACGCGTGGAATAATTGAATCCGGGAGGATGAGAGAATATAACGAGCCAGAACTTAATGATTTTTATTTTTATTCTTTTACCATCTCTAATATGATTACAACCAATCTGTAAGTGTTTTTCATAGAAATCTAATGCTGAACAATGTAAACATATCTAAATTAAAGAATTTAATGTTTTTTGTTTTTTTTGTAATTTTATGAAAGTAAATTTCTCTAAGAGAGTTATGAACATTCATTTTCAGAGTTGTGCATAAATTCCTGCATCAAGCTGATAAATGTAGAGGACGTCATTATCAGAGCTGAACTGGTCTTAAAGGGGGAGAGCCTCAGCTTATCATGTTAAAGGGGGCGGAGCCTCAGCTGATCATGTTAAAGGGGCGGAGCCTCAGCTTATCATATTAAAGGGGGCGGAGCCTCAGCTTATCATGTTAAAGGGGGCGGAGCCTCAGCTGATCATGTTAAAGGGGCGGAGAGTCAGCTTATCCGGTTAAAGGGGGCGGAGCCTCAGCTTGTCATGTTAAAGGGGGCGGAGCCTCAGCTTATCCGGTTAAAGGGGGCGGAGCCTCAGCTTATCAGGTTAAAGGGGGCGGAGCCTCAGGTTTCTGATGTTGCTTCATCCAGGAAGTTGCAGCAACCTGCAGCTCAGGTTGCTTCGTCTGCTTTGAACTGGTTTCAGTTCAGATAACTGGAGCTGAACTGGTTCAGCAGTTCATCATCACTTGTTCATTTTGTTGGAAACCGTTTGAATTTCACAAGATGAGAAAATAGTCTTTAATTTATTCATAAATTTAAAATTACAATTCATGTTCAACATCAAATCTAATCTGTTTGTCAATAATTATAAGTTAAAACAATCTGACCTTTGCCCTCTGGACTCAGGTTTGTTTCTGCTCAGATTATTGAAGCTCTTCTGTCGTATCAGGAGAATAAAATAGCAATTTTATAAAACTTCCATCATGAAAAATTATTAAATTAATGATTTTAACTTTTTTCTCATAATTTTAATGCATCTGTTGATAAAATTATGTCTTTATTCTGATATTCTCATAATTAAACAAAATCACAGAAAGGCTGATTAAAATTATAAAGTCTGAACAAAACTGCACTTAAAAATTATTATCCAGATCATTTTAATTCATCATATGATCAATTGATTAATTGCTGATCTGGTATTTCCTTTTTCTGAATTAAAACAAAAATCTAAGTCAGTGAAATGAATCAGTTTGTTAGATGGAGCTTAACTACAGATTATTTACATAAATTCAGTAAAATCAGTGCATATTAATGTTTAGACTGGATGTTTTAAACTTACTCAATAAGTTTAATTTTCCACCAAACCTGAGATTTAAATAAAACCAGTGGAATTAGTTTTATTTTAGTTTAAAAACATAAAGTTCCTCTGAAATGATGTTTGTTTAGTGAGTCCAGAGACGTTGATGATGTTAATCCTCTGAGTTCAACTTTATGTCATCACCATAATCATTTTCCTCTTCCTCCTCCTCCTCCTTCTGCTCTTCTTGCTCCTGGGCCGCCCGGGCTGCAGGAGGACAGACAGGGTGAGCCGGGCCGCCCGGGCCAGCGGCATTATGGGAAACGCAGTTCCACTCACTCACCTTGCTTGAAGTAGCGTCTGTTCTTATACACCAGGACGGTAGCAATAGTCAGACACACACTGAGCAGAACCAGCAGAATGATGACAAAGGGAGGAAACGGCGCTGTGGGAACACACAGGCGGACCAGTCAAAGTAACAGCATGATCCACAGCCAGGAGAGACTACAGACATGGACTAGTCAAAGTAACACAGCCAGGAGAGACTACAGACATGGACCAGTCAAAGTAAC
>NW_015118323.1:19372-20173 GCF_001443285.1 Poecilia latipinna | reverse complement strand
CATGAGGCGTCTATCCTTATATTATGTCTATGCATGGAACCACAAGAGCTGTGGTTCCAATAGACCCTTTTCACATGACGTCAGACAACATCCGTTTTGACTCGATCCAGTGTCTCTTTAGTTCCGGTGTGTGTAGTTAACGCTGTTTCTGGACTCTAAAGCAGCTGCCACAAATATGATTTGAAGATATATCACTATTTGCAAACATTTTTTCTTCATCAACATAATCTAAACTGGACAAAAAACACCCGCTGCTCCATCACGTCCTGAGAAGTTAAACTCTTACTACGATCAAGACATGAGGAGGAAGATGCTGTTTTAGATAGATAGCTAGATAGATAGATGTATTAACGTTTCATTGGAGAAATGTGATGAGCTAATATATATATATATATATATTAGCTTATTAACTTCACATTTCTCCAACGAATATTTATCAAATGTTATGATTAGAAGGTTAAGTTTCTTATACTTTGTTTTCCTGCAGTTGTAGACTTGGCAGTAGAAAATTGATAGTATAAGAATAACAACTTTATGTCCCTTTTAACAGGTTACACTTGATTCTGCTGTGGTGCCTGTGGAAACAAAGTGCATGAAGTTTGTGCTCAGCTGGGGAAGCCCTGTGGATCACATGGTGGGACTGCTGCTTCAAACTGCTCACTACAGTATAACATTACCTCTGTCATCCACCAGTTCACTGGAGACTGGCACCCGCCAAGGACCCTACATGGATGTTTTCTTAAGTTGAACCCTGAGTACATAATGTTGAAATAAAATTGATATGCCTTTTGTAAATACATT
>NW_015118323.1:12354-15589 GCF_001443285.1 Poecilia latipinna | reverse complement strand
TTATTTGCCATTTTTCTGTACTCTTTAAAATACAAATGCTTTCTCTGTTTAATTGCTCTATTGTTCTTTTTTGTAGGTTTCTGTAAAGTGCAGTGGTCCAGTGAATGGGAATGTTCTGTCATTGATCCTCACTGCTCTTAGGAAGGAGAAATGTCAGTTTGTCTGGAATACTGTGACATTGTATCAAAACAATACTCTGTCCTTGGTGAAACAGTTTTCACATTTCCTCTAAAGTGTACCTATCGTTTTATTGTGCTGATTTTCATAATTTTGTTTGTAAACCTTGAATATATTGACAATTTGTACAATTGTCTTATAGTATAATGGCTCTTGAAAAAATGTTGGTAAGACTTTATTTGACTGGGTGTGCATAAGACTGATATGATACTGTCATAAATATGACATAACTCCTGTTAGGAACATACCAACAGTGTCATGAAGTGTCATTCAGTAAATAATGACAATTTTAATGAGAATTTGCTTTAAAAGTTGGATAATAGGTTTTATGTTATGTTTATGACTGTGTAATGTCAGTCTTATGCACACCCCATCAAATAAAGTGTTACCAAAATGGTAATATATTTAAAGCACAGTGTAATTATATTTTTTATTCTTTAAAGTAATAACTTTCGTGTTTTTTTTGCCACACTTAAATTTTCATGTTCATTGTGTTCACTTTTGACGTGTAAACTGATAATTTATGTAAAGTTCATAAAGTTGTGAGTAAAATTGGACAATTTTAAAATGTCGGTAATAAAATATTTGAATTACCTTGAACATCTTGTGTAATTAATCTTTCCATGTAATTGTAGCTTAAAACAATGTAAGTACTGCAATGTAGTTATACATGTAATGTACAAAATAGGAAAGTAGGAATAAAGAAGACTTATTAGTAATTAAAATTGTACTTTATTAGCAATAGCAGTAAATCAAAAATCAAAATTAAGTGTAATTTAAATACATTACTAATATATTAGTAGTAATATTTAAAGTAAAAGTATATTTTTAATATAATTCTATGACAGAATTAATACACTCAAAATATCCTAATCAAGCTCTTGGATACTACATAAAAAAAGTATACTTAAAGTATACTAAGTACAACTTGAAGTTGTTCCAAAAAAGTACGTTGAAGTATACTAAGTACAAAAAAAGTTGTTCCAAAATAGTACAGTTTAAGTACATAAATAAAAGTATGTTAAAATTTAATATACTAAAGGTATACTAAAGTGTCCTGCTGATGACTCGGTTTTGACCCCAATTTCAGCTGACCTACAGATGTCCTTGTGACTCTAAAATGCTGTTTTACAGATGAGTTCTTGGATGATGCAGTAACGTCAGGTTGCAAGTAAAAACATTTGGGGGTGACAGTGGTAGGAATTTGCCTTAGTGGGTTGCCGGTTGGATTCCTGCTCTGCTCACCTTTGGCAGACCCCACACCTGCTGGTGTTGGCCAGAAGGGTTAGAAATGTGAAGTAGCAGCCTTGCTTCTATCGTGGCTTGGCTACAATCCAGTAGTTTACCATCATCAGCATATGAATGTGGCCTTTGAGGCCTCAATTTGATATAAAGGGCATTATCATAGGCATAGGAACCGGGGTGGGATGTGCCCGCCCACCCAATATACGAGACAAGTGCATTTGTCCCACCCAATAATTTCACTGCAGTTGCAAAAATATTTGACATCTTGCGCTCAAGTGCTTTTATTTTGAAGGCACAACCCAGCGCCTTCAACACAGCGCTTCTTCCTTCCTCCCCTTCACCCTCCCTCCTCTGAATGGCTTAGAGTGTTTGAGAGGCAGGAGGCAACAGTGAAAGTCAGAAACTCCGTATGAATGGGTTAACATGGTCTGTCGGGAATTGTGAAATGAATATCGCTTGTTTATAACATCTTTTTGTCAGTTTACATTCATATATAGCAACCAGATCTTTTTGGTTAAGTCGTTTTAATTCTGGAATAATCACAGATCTAATATTTTACTGCTGACTTTGTCTAAAAGTTAGCTACTCTAGCAACAATGTTTTATTTCATCACAATGAGACAGACACAGCAGTAAAATTAGCCTTGTAAAACTACTTGTTGTTTAAAAAGTAATGTCAGTGTGAGCAATGGCTACACAACTCGACCGTTTAACATGTGTATTATACTATATTACTATATTTAACTTTACAATATTTTTTTTCATTATTTCTATAAGGGTAATTTTTAGGAGATATGAAAAGAAAAGGGCTTGTGGAAGGGTTTTAAAATTAACTAGAAAATTCCTGCAGAAATTTTAAAGGGCCTGCCGAAATGTGCCCATCACTTTAAACCCAGCGTTTCAGATTTGCCCTGAGAAATAGATCAATGCAGGTCTGACATATTTAACCCGCCACTAGAGCGCAGTGACTGAAGGTATTGTAAGATATATCATAGTGATATAGATGAACTGAGTCACCATTAAAATGCAATGTTAAACACCAAGTCAGTGACGTTTAGTCCGAGACCGACGACTATAAGCTTCGAATCATTTTGAATCATGGTTCAAAATAAGTTAGTAATTCTTTATATCTAAAAAAAAAATAAAAAAAATACAATTTTCATACTAAGGATTTTAATTTACACTCAAATATTCAGAGAAGTAATAATTTTATGTAAGCAAAACATGAATAGTCACAGGAAATATGTATTCTTCCCACAATGCATTGTGAGATCTGATTCAGCGCTGTGAGACTACTCACTGCCTCTGTCTAGGACCCGTTGCTATGGTAATTAATTATCTGCACCTGGGCTGGCCCTCTCTGTCAGGCAGGATGCTGGTTTCTATACTTGTGAGACACCCAGCGTCGGTCTCAGGGCCCTGACAAAAAAACCATAAGCCCTAGGAAAATTTTGAAAACATTTTACAGGAGCAGGAGCAGGCATGTGTATCTATGTCATGACCAACTTTGAGATCAATAGGCCGATATTTATGCCTGTGAGGGGGAGTTAAAAAGAGTTTTGGAGTCAGACCTCCACTGTCCTGTGTGTGTGTTTCAGAGAGAAATCTTAGTGATTCTGTGAGACACAGCCTAAACTTTTCTCGTTTTTCTCAATTTATGTCGTCATTTTATCTCAGAATCCCAATAAAAATAATAGCTCCCTTCTCGGCATCGAGCCGCACGATTTGATACCACTTTTGTGGGGGTACACGCAGGGCTCCGAGCCGCATTAACGGTGATGGAAGAATAATAAATAACTAGAAAATTCCTGCAG
>NW_015118323.1:0-8875 GCF_001443285.1 Poecilia latipinna | reverse complement strand
TTGTGCCTGTGAGGGGGACTTAAAAAGAGTTTTGGAGTCAGACCTCCACTGTCCTGTGTGTGTGTTTCAGAGAGAAAGATTCCTATCTCTGTCAGACACTCAGCCTCGTTTTTTTTTGCTCTTTTTTCTCAATTTATGTTGTCATTTTATCTCAGAATCCCACTAATAGCTCCCTTCTCGGCATCGAGCCGCACAATTTGATACCACTTTTGTGGGGGTACACGCAGCAGTACGAGCCGCATTAACGGTAATGGAAGAAAAATAAAGATATAAAGAGACATTCTATTGGGTGTAGATGCAATGCATGGAGGCAGTGACTGACTTGCATTGCTATGGGCAGGCCCCAATGAGTGAAAACTTTTTCTATAAGACATGGATTACGCAGTAAATAGAGTTGAGATGTATAATAATATTTACATCTGCAGATCAGTTGTTAAAATTGTGTTTGATACAAACATACAGTTTTATTGTTAGTTAGTTCACATTGTGATACTGTGTATTACTGTAGTGTTTGTTGTAAATCTATGAATGCCATGCAGGGACATCATGATGCAGAGAGTCAAAGTGGGGGAGAAACAGGAGCACACAAAAATGGAAAGTGAGACTGAGTTATTAGTGAGAAGCTAAGATATCTCTTAGATGTGAAAAGTATCATTTTTATTTACTCTTGTAGGGCAAACCGTTGCACTAATTTACAGATTTGTTCAAGAAGAACAAAACTTGTTTTTTAGATTTTATTTTTGTTGGTCAAACTACTGTATTGAGTTTAAAACTGAATCCAGTTTTACTAGCTGTTTTTTTATTTAGGGTTTTAGAAAAAGGCAGAACCAGTTCCATTGCCAGTCAACTTATATCAGTGCATTTTTGACCAATAATCAAATGTATTTTGGTCAATAAAATGTATCAGAATCTGGTAGCAATCCCATGTGTGCTGCCAGATTGTTTAGCTTGCTAGTTGTGAGGCAAACTATAAAGTAAGTGTACAGTCCTAGAATGACAGTCACTATGCTTGATCAAAGACTCAAGCCATTGTGTTCCAGATTAAATTGAAAAGATGTTTTTTGGGGCAGTTTGCAACCTTGAAATCAAGGTTGCAAACTGCCCCACACATGTATGTGTGGTGTAGTTAATTTAATACCAGGTGTATAGTTACTTTGAAAAAGTAACTTGGTTACTCAACTAGAATCCATTAAATAGAAAATGTGCTTCTCTGTTCCCTCCATTGTTTACTTTTGTGTTGCTGGTGTTATGCGAGACATAACTGCCCAAGGAAAAAGAGGAAAGCAACAATATATGTTTTTACTAAATAAAATTAGACTTATTTAATTGTCATTGCACAAAGACACATAAGTGAAATTGGTAATGAAATGTCATTGCTTGGCCACTGGAGCACACACAAAAAACACAAGTGTGCCTGTAATATAAAATGACAAATTCTAAAATTACAAACACAGTACCTTAGATACATAACTTTAATCTGATTACTGGATTTTAAATAGTAATATGTTTGATTACTCGTTAGAAGGGATCAGATTATTGTTTATGGCATTTCTGCTCAAGCTATTTACGGATCTGTCAGGTTTCCAATATGTGTCACCCCCAATCATAAACTCGTTCCTACGCCCTTGGGCATTATATAAAATAACAATAGTTTATTATTTTTAAAGCAAGCTTTGATCATTGACCATCCAGTTGGTATGAAGTACTGTCATCTTTAATTTATTCCTGAATGAATACTGTTGTTGAATATTATTATTCAAGTGTAGATGAGTGCAATATAAGATGATCATTTTTGGCATGTCAAAAAATCCCTGAAATGATTCAGTTTACTAAAGATTTTTGAATGTTTATTTCCACAGAGAGTCACAGCTGGGTTTAAAAGGACAATACCTGAACTGACAGACAGAAACCTCGACAACAACCCCTCCTCCAACAACAATCTTGCCGGTGATTTTTCTACGCTTGCATACCCACAGAATTTGATTGCCATGGAGATTAATCCCTCATGTACAGCAACAGACCTAGAGACAGATATCTGTTTTAGCTGTGGCAATCAGGAGTCACAGGAACTCCCAGACCTAAAGGTTCCAAAGGTGGAAGCAGTGGCAGAAAACAGAAATGAGAAAAGAGATGAATGTGACTACCTTTATTTTAAAACTGAAGAGGAGAAGGAAAGAGAAGTACAGTATGACAGTGAACGAGAGGAGGAAGAAAATGGTGGGAGAGTAGAAACTGAAGAAGATGAAAGAAGAGGGGAAGTGGAAGGACAGGATGACGGAGGAGTAGACCTAGAAGGAGATATTCAACAAGGAAGAAACATAGTTGAGCACAGAGGAAGAGTAGAGAGGGAAGATACAAAAAAAGAAGAATCAAAAAATTATAATCTGGGGAACAGAGAAATAGAAGGGGCGGATGAAGGTAGAGAAGACACGGATAAAGTAAATATATGGATAACAGGAATTCTGGGGGAAATTAAGCGAGATGCTTCATCAGATCAGATTTTTGTTAATGAAAATCCACAAAGTTTATTGTCTGAGCCCTCAGTTATCCCTTCAGATCCACCAGAATCCACACTACAGGAGGCCTGGAGACATGACTTAGACAACAGAGATAATCTCAGTGAAAGCCACCTCAGTGACTCCCTCAAAGCAGAGCTGGCTGTTGTGTACTCAGAAAGTGATTTTGGGGAGGACCAATGGCTAGCCTTAACTTGCTGTGATGAGACTGACCATTTAAAAGAAAACAGAGATTATGCTGATGACACATACATTGCACAGAGCATGAAGGATGATGAAGTGGAAGAAGTACAAACTGAAGTGCTGAAGTTGGAAGAAAGAGTGGTGGATAAGCAAAATGAGAAGAAGAGTAAAGTCATGGAGAACAGTGAAGAACTGACTAAGTCAAGAAGAGATATTTTCCTGCGTTCTCCTTCGGTGAGCTCCACAGCCAGCTCAACTGACCCTGAAAGTAGGGTATGTTTCACATCACCCATATATTTTCTACCTGCCTTGTCCCCTGCTGTTTAATGTCCCAAAGAGTCAGAAGCTAAAGTTGAGACCAGATGTTGGCAAAGATGAAAGCAAAACAAACTAAAATTTCTGCTGCACATTTTTGCTGGTTGATTGACACCAAATTTGTTTGATTTTGTACATGTGAGTGGGGGGTTTGTTGGCCTCTGATGATGTCTGGAAACTTTTTAATTAGTATCTTTAAAATGATAGTGGTGCAAATAAAAAAAATTTTGCTGCAGAAACCAGCACAAACAGCACAACATTTGACATCAATTTTTTTAAATTTGAAGAAGGGGCAGGGGAAGCTTCACTCAGGTTGCACTGATTCATGCTGCACTGCTCAGTTTAAATGAGCTGTTAGCTCCATACTAAGTGCTTCCAGACAAGCATGATTGAATGCAGTGATTTTGTTTAGTTTAGCAGTGTATTTACACTATCAAATTCTATTAAATTAAGTTTATTTATATAGCACTAATTTACAACATATCTCATATTGAGATCAAACAGTAATTAACTCAGTTAATTATCCAAATTAGTTCAAAAAGTTTCTGACTAAGAAACCCAGCAGATTGCATTAACTTCTGGCATTCACAAATTTAAATGTCAAAACAAAAGCAGAAAAACAGTGAAATAATTGCTTCAGTGTTTGCCCTCATTGTTAATTAGACTTTACTGATGTTACCACCAAATAAATAATTCTCATAACAATAAAAATTCTATTGCCCATCACTATAGAACAGGCATTTAACTATCTCAAGTGTCTTTTGATCACAAACTAAGAGTGCTGTGCAGCCTTTTTGGAAAAATCTCTGCAGTTTTAAATAAAACAGTAGTGTACAAACTTCAAAGCGCCTCACAGATAGTCAGTGGGACTAGAACATGCAGGAAATGTATTATTCTCTATTTTGTAGGCTGAAAAAACTGAACTTTAAATCATAATGAAAAGAATATTTATTGTGCTTTGTTTGAGCAATTTTTGCTGTAACATAAAATAATCACACTTAATCTGATGAAACACATATTAACATATTATTTAAGGTTACAGTTGTCTGACTTGTGGGATTTTGTGTTGCCCAGTGATGAACTGGCAACCTGTCCAAGGGGTACACTGCCTCTGATTCTATGACTGTTGGAGATAGGTACCAGTGATTTAAACCTTCACCATCTTCTTTAACTTGAGTAAGAACATATTTTCTTAGTTTGCAAAGCCTTGATCACTTATCAGTAATATCAGCTTTGTTTTAAAATATTCCTAAACCCACATCCAGGTATAGTTAATCTTTTAATCTTGGTACTGTCTTGAAATCTTCATTCACATGTTTTATTTTTTTTATTATTATTTATCAGATTCCTTTAGATTTCTATGTGCAACAGGAGACCCTCAGTGAGAATGTCTCTACTGAGCATGTGGACTTTTTGGTTGCTCGCCAGCAGTGGAAGAAGATGGAGGAGGAGGTCAAAGGTCTGTCTATCCCCAAACCAGGACTGGGAGCTAAGAGGAGCTTCAAAGGCACCCATTCTTCTTTGTACCCCCCAACTCGATGTCCCCGTCTCAAACACAGGTAAGACAATGCCAAGCCATTGTTTCAGGGTATTGTTTGGAGAAAAGCAAATGCCATATTAGCACAAACTTCAACCAACCTTAAAGCAGCAGTACATAGCATTTATAAAAAATTGTTTGTTTTTTTTGTTGTTTTTTTTACATAAAACTATCACAATGTCATGACAGTGTAATATGAGACAGATAATGTGTGAAAAAAAATCAAACTCTTCTGCCTTCTCCCTATAGTCCTGCTGTCATGTGAACAACAAACAGAAACAACCAGTCAGAGTCTGGAGGATGGTCTTAGCGCTTTTAATAAACCTTGTGTACACGCTACTCACAACCTCCTCGTTTCTCTCTGGTACAGCACTACGGGGCATTTTGTAGAAAAAAAAAAAGTATGGTAAATTACAGGTAGCTGTTGTTGCCAGAATTTTACCATAAAAAATTACAGTACAACACACAAGGAAATGTAGTTTGTCAGCATTTCAATATGAAAAGAAAATAAGTCCAAATTAAAGCTCCGCGGAGCCTCAAGCAGCCCTCGCAGCCAGCCACTGCTCACGCTTGCGCGCCCGTCCACCAGGCGATACGCTTTGATGCCTTCTGCAGAGCTCCCTGGCGATGCACCAAAAATCTGGAGCAGATTGGGCCATGTAGCGAGGAGATACAGCTGTTTGATTAACCTAGGGGGCGTAGTGGAGTCAAATTACAATTAAACTCTATTGGGCTACTTAGAGGTTCACAAGTGTCAATCATAAAAAGTCTGGTGCAATTCGGATGATGTGTGTGTGAATAAGAGACGATCGTATGCATATGGCGAGGGACTTCCATTTGGCCACACCCCCACGGGTCAGTAGGCATTGACATGTCATTTTATGTCAGTCTGCACAGGATTAAACCCATATGAATTATAGAGTAAAAGTAAGACATACAGTAGAAAAACAGACGAGTTCCTCTCGGAAGTGGGCGGGGCTAAGGTGATGTCATCAATTTACCACCTAACTGTGATGAGTACTGGTCAGTAGTGAGACATAGGAAGTCTGATACAGCTGTGACCTCATATGTGGAAGTTATGTAACTTTAATGTTTTATGGCGAATAGTCAAAGTTTGGGACTTAGCCACACACACATGGTTTGACATGCAAAAATTCCTGTGATAACTTTTGACCTTTAATGTCTCAACTCTCTGCTGACTGAGTTTGAAGTCTGTATCTCGAAAGCTGTAGGAGGAGTTCGATCAGATGCGACGTCTATGAAAAACAGGAAATATCTGCTTTGATCCAAAATAGCTGACTTCCTGTTGGGTTTGGACCATGGCTCCAAGAGACTTTTTTGTAGGTCCTGACATGATACACATGTGTACCAAGTTTCATAATTCTAGGTTAAAGCATGGCTTGGGGCTGATCATTTAAAAATTTCTAGGGGGCGCTGTAGAGAAATTAGGCCACGCCCATCAACGACTGTTATGGATTCCTGTTCGGGGATGGATAAGGATGCATCCTAGTGAGTTTGGTGCAGCTGGGCTGAAACATGTGGAATCTAGAGCCAAACGTATGGCGGCGGCGTTCCCTCTGCTTCGCCGCGCTGCCATGGCCACGCCCTCTACTGAAAACTCTTGGCGCTTTAAAGCAAGTGAGACCAACATGTTATCTGTCATCCAACACAGAATCATCTTCATTAGATCGAGCGAGCCAGAAAGGCAGCTTTCCATGGAAAAAAAAGCACTTCCTGTTCTGAGGGGGCGGGGCTTAGATGACGTCAGACTATGACAACATAGGATCGTAGGGGACCCTACCAGGATCACTCATGTCAAGTTTGGTGCAGCTGGCCTCAAAATTGTGGAATCCACAGCCAAACGTAAGGACACGGCGTTACAGGTCACTTCGCCACGCCCACCAGCTCCATCAAAATCAAACAGGGTTAATCCACATTACACCAACATGTTTTCTGTCTATGGACACAGTTTCATGTTGATTATGTCAAAGGGGTTAGGAAGGAACCGTTCAGAGTAAAACATGACACTTCCTGATGTGTCAGGAAGTGTCACAGCACTTCCTGACACAATACCCAAGACCATTGGGTATTGTAGGGGACCCGATGATGATCAATCACTGAAAGTTTGGTGCCTCTGTGAGTTTTTGTGTAAGAGTTATAACAGTTTTGTGTTTCATGGCGATTTGGTGAACTTTGACCCCAGGAAACCCCCCTTTAGGAAGCTCAAAAATGCAAACCTTTGATAATTTTGAATCGGCCATGCCTTATGAACAATCTGACCGAGTTTGAAGCCGATCGATGGAAATCCCTAGGAGGAGTTTGAACAAATGCGACGGTTGTAAACGGCCAAAATCGGAACTTTAATCCAAAATGGCTGACTTCCTGTGATACTTGCACTATGACATTAATTGTAAATTCTGAGTGTCTTGGGGCGCTCTATAAGTATACCAAATTTCAAGTCTCTACAATAAAGTAAGTGAATAAGAAAGGGTCTTTTGAAAGTTGCGAGGTGGCGCCGTTGAGCCGTTTCTTTTGCGATGTATCCGTCAACCTTAAAATATGTAAATTTTACACGGGCTCTATGCGCCCACCAAGGTTGGTGAGTTTTTGAATATGATAAAGCCCCCAAAAAGCCAATTCATTCGGCACGGGGAAAATAATAAACAGCAAGATTACAATAGGCCTTTGCAGCGCTTAGCTGCTCAGGCCTAATTAAAAAACTATGAGTAATCCACTTAAGGAAACAAATTCTATTTCAAATTCTGTTTAAAAAATCAGCAAAAAAATAAAAAATAAAAGTTTCCTGTCCAGTTTCCTCACAGTATTACTGAGATTTGAAAAAACTAGCATATGTGTCCTTATAAGAGATAACTTATTGTAGAAGAAAAAACATAATAAAAGGATTCTTGCTCTGGGTTGAGAGTAACAAGTCACGTAGTCCAGGCTTTGCTCAGGAGGGTGTGCAACACGGACATGGTCTTTTCAGTCACAGGTTGACATTGAGACTCAAATGTTGTCAATTGGGTGTTTACCGCAAGATACTCTCTGCATTTGGAAAACAGAAACAAAGCAAAAGTTAGAATGATGCACTGCATGAACATCATATAAATGAAACATTCGTTTAAATGTTTGTTACACCTTTGTTGACTTGCACACATAACTGAAAATTCAGTCAGAAATGACTAAATTCATTTCTAAACCTTTGTTTGCTTAGAACTGATGACACCTGTCAATAGACAGGTGTCATCCTCCTTGCAATCAGACAAAAAAACACAAACAAAAAACATCAGATAAAGACCTGTTTCAGGGAATTTTCTGTTTTCATCCTTCCATTCTCCCTTTTAGGAAATTTTTTACTTTTTGACATCTGATTCAGGATAGATGATACGAGACAAACTCAATGCAGAAAGATTCTGGTCTAATACCATTGTCCAAAAACAGAAAAAATCCCAGAAAATTCTAAAACAAAAGGGCTGATCACTTGTTTAGATTTGAGCTCTATATCTTGTTATAATTCCATGTTCATGATGGAACATCAAAACATGTTTGCGACATCCTCGGATGCTTGAGCACCTGCCCCTTTGCTCCTTGCCCCCAGGTTCCCTTTTGGTCAAATTTTAATATTTTTTTTTTGTATTATTATTTCCTAAGCCCTCTTCTGACACATAATAACATGTACTAAAATTATTAGTTTTTTTGTTGGGTATTTTTTGTACAACATAGTAAGTCTGTCACCTTGTTACCTTTGACGTTTTGCCCGTGACACATGACGCATTGCCTCTCGCACACTGAGATAAGGCGACTAACTGCGGAGCTCAACGTAGCATGTTCCAGATTACAGAATTTGGTGAATTAAAAAAAAAGCGTTTTTGGTGAATAGTGGAGTAGACTTGCTACTTGTCAGATGACGGAAAACGTTGAAGTATCGTTTCTGCTTCAGCACGGAGTAGTGGTTTAAGCAGAGAGATAATGAAATACAACAGACACTGACAGGCCTCTGCATCTGCCTGTCACTGGAGAACTACTGAGCGGGAGGAGACAGCAAGGTGAGGAAAAACTGTTCTTATCTATCGATTCAGTATTTTTATCATACAGACATTAGGCTGTTGTTGATGAGCTATTAGCTAGCTGCTAGCTAACGACTTTGCTAGCAAAGCAAGATAACTAAAAAGTTTCTTCCCTGTACGTTAATGATAGCAGTCATTCTTCAGTATTGCTTATGCAATACGGGGCACATCGCCCATCCAAAACCTCCAAAACCTATCATCTCCATAATGGATATATGTCTTCTAATTTCCTTTGCCGCATAACAGTGTTGTGGTAC
>NW_015118322.1:7085-8879 GCF_001443285.1 Poecilia latipinna | reverse complement strand
CAGGGCTTCATAGCGAGTCCCGCTGGTCTCCCGGCTGACCTCCAGGGCTTCGCTATGGATCCTGTCGGTCTCCCGGCCGACCTGCAGGGCTTCATAGCAAGTCCCGCTGGTCTCCGGGCTGGTCTCCAGGGCTTTGTGTCAAGTCCCGCTGGTCTCTAGGCTGACCTCCAGGGCTTCGTGTCGACTCCCGCTGGTCTCCAGGCTGACCTCCAGGGCTTCGTGGCGAATCCCGTTGGTCTCCGGGCTAACTTCCAGGGCTTCGTTGTGGGTCCTTTCGGTCTCCGGGCTGACTTCCAGGGCTTCGTGTCGAATCCCGCTGGTCTCCAGGCTGACCTCCAGGGCTTCGTGTCGAGTCCCTTTGGTTCCCTGGACGACCTCCAGGGCTTCGTGGCGAGTCCCGTTGGTCTCCTGACTGACCTCCAGGGCTTCGTGTCGAGTCCCGTTGGTCTCCAGGCTGACCTCCAGGGCTTCGTGGCGAGTCCCATTGGTCTCCAGGCTGACCTCCAGGACTTGGTCGCTAGTCCCATTGGTCTCCGGGCTGACCTCCAGGACTTGGTAGCTAGTCCCGTTGGTCTCCGGGCTGACCTCCAGGGCTTGGTAGCTAGTCCTGTGGGTCTCCGGGCTGACCTCCAGGACTTGGTAGCGAGTCCTGTGGGTCTCCGGGCTGACCTACAGGGCTTCGTAGCGAGTCCTGTCGGTCTCCTGCCCGACCTCTAGGGCTTCATAGTAACTGCATGGAGTTTGCATGTTCTCCTCATGCATGTGTGGGTTCTCTCCGGGTACTCCGGCTTCTTCCCAAAGTCCAAAAGCATGACTGTAAGGCACCTGACGATCCTACTCATGGGATCACTAGTCACGTATTTTGCGGCTGTTTCAGACCAGCCACAGCCACAGAAGCAGCCAGCTGTATTTAGACGTGTGGTCGGAGACTTCTCCACTACACTTTTAAAATGCAATATGCAATACTCTTCTCCAGGGCTTGGTAGCGAGTCCTGTTGGTCTCCTGCCCGACCTCCAGGGCTTCATAGTAACTGCATGGAGTTTGCATGTTCTCCTCATGCATGTGTGGGTTCTCTCCGGGTACTCCGGCTTCCTCCCAAAGTCCAAAAGCATGACTTGTCCACAAAAGGAGTCTTTAATCCTTCAAAAACAATCCTGTATACAAGTTTTGCACTAAATGTTATGGTTTTGTAGCCATTTAAAAACAGTTGACGAGATTTAAAGGGCTATAGGAGATGTCATAGTTTTATTAAACACACTTCGCAAACATCAAAATTAGTTGCTGACCAGACATGTCCGGTATCACGTGACACGGGAGAGACTGACCTTTCAAGACATCAGGTGATCGACTTTGTAAATTCACTCCCCGGTCAGAATTTTAACTGCGTAATTTGACACCCTACTGCTAGAGTTTCATCCGTCTTCCTTCAGGTCAGTTCATTGGTGATTTATTTTTGGGAAAATCTATCCTTTGTGATGGCACAGCAGAAGAAACAATGATTTGGAGGCTTTGGAAGATGTTTTCTGGGGCACACAGAGCTTTTCTGATAGAAGCGCACGACGCTGCGCACGGGAGTTCCTGCGTTTTTGCTCTCAGGTTGTTTGGCAAGTTATTTTCTTTTACAGCAGCTTTAGATAACATGACTTAGTTATTTTTTCTTATATTACATGGTATCAGCTGTTGAGATACAAGCGTAAAATAAGGCTTGATTCTTGAGAAAAGGGACAAAATAGGTCCTACGGATAAAGCACAAAATTTGAATAAAATGTACACAAAATATAATTTTTTCAAAT
>NW_015118322.1:0-1102 GCF_001443285.1 Poecilia latipinna | reverse complement strand
TAATTAGTTCGTCAAACTTTGTGTGTATGTATTTTGTTTTACCCTGTTTCTTGGTGGGTTTGTGAATTGGAACAGCCAGCGACTATAAAAAGCTGCATGTTGGCCACAGTGTGTGTTGCTGCTCAGACCCTTGGCCACTGTAAGCAGGGTTGTTCGTCTGTTAAATGTTGGTGAATAAACACCCAGTGCGTTTGCACAGTTTCTCTGCCTCAAGTTTCCTACTTCCTCCAGCCGCTAAGGGCCATCCTAACACTTTTATAATTAAAGAAGTAAAGGTAGCATCAGATCCAGTGTTTGGCAACATCCAAGACCCACCAACTGGGAGCAACTCTAAAGTTTCAAGTTCCAACAAGCAAAGGAAGAAAGGAAGCAGTTTTGCCACTAATGTCAACACAATTCAAGAAGCCAGAAATCACTCAGCCGAAAACAAGACCAAGTCTATTGCTCTTCACAGCTGCTTGTTTTGTTTACAAAGAAATCATCTATTGGAAAACTGTATGCAGTTTAAAGCTAAAATGCATCGGGACAAGTTGACCTTCATTAAACTAAAGGGGATTTGTTTCGGTTGTCTGAAGGTTGGTCACACAAGCAAAGACTGCAGGAGTCGTTTAGATTGCAACGTGTGTCACCAAAAGCATCCAGGGGTTCTTCACATAGAGCTAAAGGAGCCAGGAGCCTCTTCAGAACAAATCCAACAGACAATAAGGTCTCATGTCAACTTCTCAACTGCAACCACTCAGACATGTGGGCATATTGGGGCCGGTCATGATGACGATGCCATTTTTTCTATTGTTGCAGTTAAAGTTAAAAGTCAAAAGAGCAACAAAGTTGTACAAACTTATGCATTTCTTGATCCAGGAAGTTCAGGTACATTCTGTACAGAAACTCTGGCAAAAGGTCTGAACTTAAAGGGCAAAAGGACAAATGAGCCAAAATAAGATTGTTAATGTACAAGTTTTTGAAACAAATGACTTCATAGAGCTGCCAGATGTTTTGACTCAAAGTACAATGCCAGTTTCTAATTTCCCAGCAGAAAGATGTTGATCAGTGGCCTCATCTTAAACCTGTTAATCTTCATAACATCAATGCAGATGTGGAGCTA
>NW_015118321.1:8571-8881 GCF_001443285.1 Poecilia latipinna | reverse complement strand
TTTAAAAAAATTTTTTAAAAAAAATCTCAGTCCAGTTTTAATAAAAATTTTAAAAAAGCCCCCCAAAAGCTTTTTTTTTTTTTTTTTTTTTTTTTTTTTTTTTTGGGGTCTTATTTATTTGTCTCATTTTTACATTCAGTGGTGGACTTGCTGCTATATGGAATACTTTATTTTTGGCTTAAGAGATATTTGAAATCATCAGAACAAACACTAAACTATCAAGTTGTTTCTAAGAATTTCTAAAGACAATCAGATATTATGTTCTAAAGCAGGAGTCACCAACCTTTTTGAGACTGGGAGCTACTTCATG
>NW_015118321.1:0-2154 GCF_001443285.1 Poecilia latipinna | reverse complement strand
TTTTGTTTGTGACTCTGAGTTTTTGCTTGTGATTCTCACATGACATGATATCGTGGGCCGGACCTAAAATCACAACAAAAGATTTCTGATGTGTGCAAATAAATGTTTATGTTTGGTAAAAATGAGTTATTTAATTAAAAAAGTATTTTAAACATTTTTTTAAAGGAATTATTACAATTCCAAAAGTTTTGATTACAATTTTATTTTACTTAACTGAGGTTAGTTTATTTTTTCCCATTGAATAATTGGGGAAAAAATTTAACTACAAACTCTACGAACCAGACCCTAAACTTAAAGTCTGGGTTGAGTTTTTTCCCCTTCATTAATGACATACATTATACATGGTAATTCAGGGTGAGTTATTTTTAATTCTAAATGAATATCCTTTTTGGACTATTATTTAAGTGATATTCTCTTCAAGACATGTTTACCTAAAGCTAGAATAAATGTAATGTACATTATGCAGCAAAGGAAATTAGAAGATCAGACATATATCCATTATGGAGATGATAAGTTTTGGACGGGCGATGTGCCTCCTACACAGGGAAGAAGCTTTTTAGTTATCTAGCTTTGCTAGCAAAGTCGTTAGCTAGCAGCTAGCTAATAGCACAACAACAACAGCCTAATGTCTGTATGATAAAAATACTAATCGATAGATAAGAACAGTTTTTCCTCACCTGGCTGTCTCCTCCCCTCAGTAGTTCTTCAGAGAAAGCCAGACGCAGAGGCCTGTCAGTGTCTGTTGTATTTCATTACCTCTCTGCTTAAACCGCTACTCAGTGCTGAAGCAGAAACGATACTTCAACGTTTTCCGTCATCTGACAAGTGGCAAGTGGCACTTTATCCACCAAAAACGTTTTTTTTTTTTTGTTTTGTTTTGGGGTTTTTTTTAATAATTCACCAAAAACTGTTATGTAATCTTGAACGTTTGCTACTTTGAGCTATAGTTAGCCGCCTCATCTCACTGCGCGAGAGGCAACTGCGTCATGCGTCACAGGCAAAAGGTCAAAGGTAAGAAGGTGACCGGCTTATTATGTTGTACAAAAAAGAAACAAAAAAGCAAATAATTTTAGTACATTTTTTACGTGTCAGAAAAGGGCTTAGGAAATAATAATAAAAAAAAAAAAAATAAAAATAAAAAAAATTGACCAAAAGGGCACTTGGGGGCAAGGAGCAAAAAGGGCAGGTGCTCAAGCACCCCCAGCTCCCTCCTCTGCACGTGCCTGGAGAATCATCTCTGATTGGGACGCTTTAACGGACCAGTGGCTTTGGAACGTCTAGCGCAGCTGATCCGCTTCTGCAGGGTTTTTCTCCCGCGGGCTGAAAGAAGTGAGTGCGGGATCAGGAATTGATCAGAGTTCTGCCGTCTTCTAATCACGTCTTTTCGTGAAATGTTACCTGATTTCAAAAACGTTCTTGCAGAGAAATACTAAATGTTTTGTTTGATGACTACAAATTGGAAATAAAATGATTTTTTTCTTTGACGGACAACGAAAAAACTCTAGCGCAACCTTTGCTCCACATTGTCGGCCCCTCTTCAGTTTTTTTGTTTTGTTTTTGCTTTTGTTTTTTGCGGATTATCAGTAAGTAACTTATTAGTGTTTTACCACCACCAGGTATTAAGTGTGCTTTAGCCTTTGAGTTGCACCACAGCGCAGCACAACTGAAACATCCAGGAAAACAATTTCAGCTTGTTTTTATGAGTAAAAGTATAAAGGAGGCTGGTATCGCGCCTGATATAAATCTACTTATATATGTCATCACATGGACTTGTTTAAAGTTTTATAGATTTTCTTTTCATATATTTATCATTGTTTTTCTTCTGTAGATATTAGGTTAGCTTAGAATGATTCCAGATAATGTACAGGAATGACCTGGTGCTGTTACATGTCAATTATCTGGGGGCGCCAATCAGATGACAAGGGGGACACTGGCCCCCTGGCCCCCCATCTGGCTCTGCCACTGCTTGAGGGCCTCCTTGTCTCCAGACCTGAAGGCAACGTTGCTTGCTCTCAGGAGCTCGCATACCTCCCTCTCACTGTAGTGAGAGGGAGCTTTTGTTTTTCACTATTTTTACCTGTTAAATAGGAAGCTGTGTTAAAAAGGACCCATAGCTGTTTGGACCAGACTGAATAATAACCTAAACAAAAGCTG
>NW_015118320.1:0-8902 GCF_001443285.1 Poecilia latipinna | reverse complement strand
AAAATTAAAAAAAAAAATAAGCTAAAAAAAAAAAACAAAATTTTAAAAAAAAAAAAAAAAAAAAAAAACAAACAAAAAAAAAAACTCCCATTTTTTGATAAAATGTTTTTGCACAAGGACAAGTTGGTTTTTCAGCTGCATAGAAAGAGATCTATTTTGCAAAACTGCAATGGAGACATTTTTTTTGCATTGCACGAGTCACACAACTGACAGACGGATGTTACTACTGGCGAAAATCACAAAAAGACAACAGGAAGTGATAGGATAGGATAGTGATAGTCAGCGATCTATCACCTGAAGAACATTATGGTTAAAGGAATGTCTAGTGCCTTAGCAAAGTCTAGAGAAACTCATAGATGAGTTTAGTCTTATTTATTACTGCAACATAGTCTTTACAGGTCTGCCTAAGAAATCAAACCTCCAGCTGCAGCTGATCCAGAATGCTGCTGTTTGTGTCCTGACTAAAACCAGGAAAATAGAGCACATCACTTCACTCTCTTTTTCTGTCCCTCTTACCCAGTGTTTTTGGTCTAGTTTCAAGAGCAAATATCCTAAAACACTTGAAATAAAATAAAACTACAAGGAAGTTTTCAGCAAGATATTGGAGCTTGTTTTAAGTTAACAGAACCCTGGCAGATTCTCTCACTTATAACATGGGAAAATGTCTTGCTATAAGTGAAATAATCTGCCAGTGCCAGTAGTACTTTTTCATACATTTTAGGAAATTATTTTGTTCCTACATCTCACTGAAAAGTTACTTGTGAGTTTATTTTGTCTTATTTCAAGTGTTTTAAGATAATTAAACTAAAAGACATTTGGTAAAAATTTTGTATTTTTGCAGTGCATTCATCACTGTTTTTAAGTAGGCCCACTACTTTACACTGAATCTCTAATTTCTTACTGAAGTCCTATTTACTTTGGGCATTTTACTGTCATCAGTTGAGAGGTTTTACTCCATGCACTGTATTTAACTCATGCTAGGCTGCTAGTACCGATTAGACATCCACTAGTTCGGGTTGCTAGTGGAAACAAACATTTCATGTTGATTTAAACAATAAGAATAAAAGGGTTGGTAAAACCAGGGGATGCTTTTGTGCTGACAAATGATTTAGCTACAGTTCCTCTGTGCTGTAGAGTTCAGGACAAGAATTCAGTGAAAGTGGGAGGCTAAAGGAATGATTGGTAGAGACATTTTTACTGATATGATGATGAGATTTTGAGTTCTAAAAATAAAAGAGGTTAAAAACTGGCTAAATAACATCAGCCCTGGTTAATGTCTGCGACAAATGTGATGAAAAGCCCTGTGACCGGAGTTTTAATATGACAAAGAAAAACCTCCAGCTGCAGCCAGTTATGATCACTCAGCAGATATTGATTGGCCTTCTCAAGTCAAAAGACATCCCAGAGCCATTAGCAACACACATAAGCCTGTATGTATACATTTTGGCTCTGTTGGATTAGAGAAAACACTAAATAAATTCAAATTGGCCAGAACATTTGCGGTTGTAAACCAGTTCTCGCTGGAAGAAGAACAAGTCATTAAAAATCATTTTCATTCACTTCAAGTGTTAAATGTTCCTCAGAATAACACATCTATAATCATCAGATTTATATTTACAAGAAATGATCATCCATGAACTTCAAAGCAATGACACATTTTGTTCTCTGTAAAATATTATTTCCAACATCTGTCAGCAATGTGGCTTCTATCTGATCTACTTGTGATAATTCCTGCTGCACATGTCTGACACTGTAGCGTCATTCCAGTATCCTCCTCTGCTGTGCCTCACTAAAGATTTTGCCTCACAATTTGCCGCATTTTTTTTATTTATTTTTTTTTATGTCCTGCTGCTTTTGTTTTGTTTTGTCGCTGAGTTACCAAGCGACAGCGATATCAAAGAGGCTCAGGGGCTTTCTTCTCTTTTGTTGATTCTTTGTCACATTTCAAATAATAAAAAGAAATTTAATATCGGACATAACTGAAACCAACTGAGACAATACGGGAGCACCAATTGCAGTTTTCTGACCAATCGCCAACATCATCGTTAAAAATTCTGACTTTTGTAAAATGTGCTTCCTTGGTATTCAATAATAATAATAATAATAATAATAATAATAATAATCCAAACCTACCGATTTTGGAAAAATATTTTTTTGTTGTTGTCTGAAAATAGCAACAAAGTCAGTAAGCTTACAACAGTGGCTATTGTTAACCACACTGTTGTTAGCTTAGCAACTTGGTTGCTATTTTCAGCACATTAAATTTCAATATTGCCACCTTCAACAAAATAATGTGTTTTTTTTTTTGCTAAAAATGATGATGATTATTTATTTATTTTTGCTGAAAACATTTTTTGAAAAGAAAGAGGTGGTGATTTTTTTTTTGTGTTTTTTTTTTTTGGACAAAATCAGTTTTGGCAAAACCCCCAGACATTTTGGAAGGTGAGGATATAACAGACATAGTTGTGTAGCTGTAAGAGGACAAAAAATGAAATAAAGAACTGTATCTCAAGCTTTTTTTGATACTCACATTAGACAAGCTTTTCATACTGATGGCAGTGACAGAATCAGAACCGGTCTGCTGACTCGTCCTAATGGCCTGAAGAACCTCTTTCAGCGTAGCCTCCAAGTCTGTCTTTGCTTTGGACAGCTCTGCCACTGTAGATTGACACACCGTGACACACATACAAAAGCAAACAAACGGCCCTCTGAGACAGTCAATATGCTGTTTACTAATTCAGTTCAACAGTGTCCTTTCTCTGAGAAAATCTCAAACTCACGTTGAGCCTGAAAATCGGACTTGTGAAGTTCAAGCTCCCTCTTCTTGCTGCTCAGTTCTTTCTCTAGGTATTCATTCTGCAATGCAAAGTTAACGTTAGAGAAATAGATATATGTAGTGAAATATACATATGGTGTTTTCCCCTCATTTTAACATCTTCTATAAGTCTGAGAGCTTCTGAATACAAGCCTGGATAAACCTAAAATTGCATCACAATATTTTGTGGTATTATTGAGATAAAAGTGACGGTGAAAATGATTTATTACTTGTTTGTCAGTAACTGTGTGACTATGACCACATGAAATACAAAGGCTGTTCTTGAATAAGTGTGTAATGCTCTTTTTTCAGGACACCAGTCAGATAACAAGTGCAGTTCATATCACTAAGCTGCACACAGTAGCTCCATTAACTCATATTTTCAAATTTGCTGACATTTATCAACGTTCTTGATGAAAGAAATGATGGAGAAACAGTAAAAGCAACAATCCCAACAGTTCTTTGGGGAAAATAGGAATTTAAATATAATTAATTGGAATGATAAATCAAAAAATCTTTTATCGTGAAAATAAATTTATCACGATAAATGATGCAATAAATGCTCACACTACTTACACATCATCAGGTTTTTAAACACATCCTCTTTGAAGTTGTGATCTCCAAATAATAATCCTAACTCTACTCTGTTTTAACAGAGTAGAGCAGAGAGCAGATGTTCTAGTAATTCTGTCATTTATGTAAACAGAGACAATAATACAGATTTAAGGCATTCTACTAATGCGAGGCGGATTAACTTTGGATGACAAATGACAAATGAGCAAGAACTGATTCAAGTGGGAACTGAGAAGGTACTTCTGAATGTTTAGGCACTGAAATATGAACATAAATGAACAAATCTATTTTTTAACGAGACATATTTTGCCATAGGAAAAAAAAGTAATGAGTTTTACCTTTTGTCTGATCTTGTCGTCAGTGTAGATTCTTCCTTGTGCCTCTTCTTTTCTGCCAGACCAGACATCTTCCTGCAGCTGCACACTTGACTGTGGGATTCCAGCAGGCACAGCTGATCACCAGGAGCAAATGTTAAGTGGTTTAAGAGTCAAAATGAAAATTTTAAGCAGCTGTAGCACACTTCTTCTCAAAATTAGATGACTGCATCTTCATTTATCCTGTTTTTCCTAGAGATTCAGCTTCATGTTCTTCAAACACTCAGAACTCGTAACCTTCCCACATAGGATTCAGGTGCAGCTCCCTATGAACTGAAAGTTGCCATAAAATGTCCACATCACCACCACAGACATCAAACTTTTCATATATTTTTTAAAACTCGTCGAACAACCATCCATACCTTCCTTTCTATGCTGTAGTTATGCATGACTTTGTGTTCTACCACACGAAATTCCAATAAAACTTTATTGAAGCTTGTGGTTGTAATATGACAAGATATGAAAGAGTTAAAGGAGGTGCTGCACGGCGTATGGAATGTTAATGTGAAAACAGTGCAGAATCACGTTTTATTCTGGGTATTTCTTGTGTTTTGGAGTTCTGTATCCAAAAGAAAAGTGATAAAAGGGAGCACATTTTTTCAAAATGAGGCCAAAACTATTTTTAGACTTATTTTATAGCCTGTTGCTGGTTCTCAAAAACACTGAAGTTAACAAATGGCAATCAATTTAATGAACTAATACATAGAGGTGGGCTGAACGATCCAAAATATTGATAATACCCATACTAAATCTGTATCGAATCGATTCTACAGTGATGAGATTGATATTTTAGTTTCAGATTCTCTCTTGAAATCTTATTTAATTTTGTAATGCAGTTTCTCAACTCTACCATAAAAACAACTTTGCTTAGATTTTCTCTCAAATGATATGTTTTTTTTTGCACTTTATTTACAAAACAATTGACAAAAATTTGTCTAAATTAAGTATGAAGTCTTTGTAAGCAAAACTGTCCTTCAAATAAAAGGGGCTGGTTCAGACCAACCCAACTGAAGATTTTTGTCATCCAGTTTTTGGTAGAAAGAAAGAGAGAAAAGAGAAAGTAACAAATCGAGCAAATGGATATTATTGTGCTGGTTTTAATTTATCACGCAATTAATTGATTTATTTCGACAGGCCTATTAGGAAATGCTTTGCACTATTTAAATCAGGCCTTTCACCTTTTTCTTTCACCAAGCGCCTGATTTGTTTCTTCAGCTCCAGCCGCTCTTCTTCCAGTCGCTCAATCTGAAAAGAAATCCATCGGCGTGTTGACATGAGGCCTCTCTAGCACTTCTAACAGCAACAGTCTGATCTCCTTTGAACGCAGCCTTACCTCTTTGGCAAGAACTTGGTTTTCGGCTTTGTACTGGCGCTGCCTGAGATCCCTGGCGCGCCTGAATTCTGTCAGATCCACTTCCTGCTTTGGCTCCAGACCTGCTCGCAACCGGAAAATCCCACCAAAAAAAGAACTCGTTAGAAATTTCCCCGTCTCAGATGAGCCAGCGTTGTCTAAACAGATGGAATACAGTGGTGTTTTTAAAAACTCTGACCCAGTTTTTCCCGGAGCTCCTCGTTTTCATCCATGAGGTCATTGATTCTCAGCTCGAGCTGGTTGATCTCTTTGGTCATGGCCTCTGCCTCACGATCTCTCATTCTAATTTGATTGTTACACTCTTTGATCTCGGCAATGGCTGCTTCCAAGCCGTAAGTGCCCTGCCGTACAGAAACAGCACTGTGATTTGTTGTCCGTCAAAAAAATAAATAAAATAAAAAGGCACATCTTGTCTCACTTTTGTTTATTTCCTTCTTTTTTGGGGGGGGAGGAAGTAAAAGGGGTGGGAGTCAGGGTGAGAGCTTAACTTTGGTGAAAAAACAAACAAACAGTACGCTTGTGGACCCAAAAAGCATGTTGATCATGCCACAGTCACATAGGTGTTTTAACATCCCTATTTAAAAGATGGTGAAAAAGAAAAATCACAGGCCTTATTTCTGGGAAATTAGGAGTCAGTTAATTCAATTTGGATAAAAACAAGTCTCGGAAGCTGAGGCCAAAAACAAAGGCAGGAACAAAAAAAAGGTATTTGTGGACTTACAGACTCGTACTGGCTCAGGCGATTTGACGCCTCAATAAAGGCTTTGTCTTTTTCCTCAGCATGTGATTCTGCCCGTCTGAAGGCCCGCTCTGCTTCCGTCGCTCTGGCCTCCGCCACTTTCAGTTTAGACTGCAGCTCCTCCATCTTCCTCTGCTGTAACGTCGAAGGAGCACCTGAGACAGAAACATGTTATTAAATTACATTTACCAGTCAAACACTGTTAAAAATCCAAGTTAGTAACAAGTTCACATAAGCCCATCAGAAGTATGATTGTTAGAATTGCGGCTTTTAAAGATGTTTTTAACTGTTCCCTTTTCAGATTGGAAAGCTTCTACAATAATATTTATAAACTAGTGGTGGAACTCGATTTAAAATGTTTAATTAATTGTTAATTGTAGGGTTTGTATTAGTTAGTTGCAATTAGTCGACTAATTAGGCAAAATTTTCATTTCCAAAATTCCTTTCTGCTGCTAAATTCTTGAATAAATAGACATATTAGCTCAACAGCAAAGATATTAATGTTTTTAATCTGTTATTTAGGCTTTTCAACCATCAGGAAGGTGCAAAGTGGTGTTATATCCATTCAGTTTTCAAGTGTATCTTTAGAAATGTGGACTCTGGGTGCTAACATTAGTGTTGGAGACGTCTGTGGTGCTGCAACATGTTTAGCATTGAGATGCCATTTTAGGCTTGGATAGCTTCACTAAGGCTAACTCCTTTTAGGACACTACAATAGTCCTTCCCACTGTCTAACCAGACCGTATTTTGACGGAAAAATGAACTAAGAGAACTAATGACTAATAACTAAGAGAAGCGGCCTCATTGTCCATCATTGTTGTTTGCGGATGTCGCTTTTCTGCATCAAATTTAGAGTCATACAAGAAAAGCAGTAAAACAAGGATTCCCATGATAAAATTTTCAATGCATTAAAATCTTTGCAATCAATAAATCAAAATTAATGTGTTAAAAGTCCTGGACTTAATTTACGTACAATTTGATTAACCTCGTAGTCCTGGAAACTGTTTGTGATCAAAAAAACGTTCCAATTTTTGTATAGGCGCAATCCTCATCCTTTAATCTTCACAGCTCCCCATGATGATATTCGCATCATGGGTAGCAGCCAATTCAATAAATTCTATCAGGCAAATCTTTTTTATGCCGGCAAAAAAAAAACTAAACGTTGCATTCAACATATGGTCACTAGCTATATGTTCATAAGCTGGAACTTTAAGTACAATCAATCAGGAGATTAGTGTGAATGTTTGTAAGCCTGTGGAGATTAGAGAAAATCTGTTGGTAAATCAAACTTGTTCACAGAGTTTTGGTTTTTAAACAAACTGAATATTTTATAACCATGTCAGTTCAAACAAATCCTCAGATGTCAAAAGTTAAAATGACATTTATGCCCATGACCAAACTACAACTGTACACTTTCATTTAGTAAAAGCCTGTACTTCACTTTATTTTTATTATTACACTAACAATCACCTTATAGAGGCAGATTTCTTTTACCATTTGGCAATGGAAGTATTATCAGGTTTGTGAGTGATGTTTTCACTTTGTAAAGTTGATATTTTCGCTAATAGTTCCAACATATAAACCCTACAAGCACAGGAGCGTTAGCATCCATTTGCCTCTGCCCCTCTCCCAGCCAACGAGGATTTTGACCTACATTCTGCCTTGTCAGCTGTGTTTTGGTCTGTACCGCTTTCTGAAGGAAACATCTGGCTTTTTAAACATTTAGAAATCTCTCGGCTGAAGGCAGCTAACTTTGCGTGACAAGAACGCCAATCGGAGAGGCAAGGCTAAACCGGCGTGGCGAACCGTGAAACCAAACTAGTGGCCTGTAACTTATCACATCTATCACTGTCATTCCTAATAGAAAGTAAAAATGCTTTTTATGAATATTTTTGTCCATAAGCTGAAAAAACTTTTCAAGCAGCTATAATTCTTTTATCTGGTATCTCATGAATAACATTTTTGTTTCTAACTGAAGTCATGAAGCCAACAACTAAAACAAGACATTTGATTGGTCAGTTTAAACACAGACCTCTATCTTTGTTTGTGGACATCTTCAGCTCCTCTATGAGCCGAGCGTGCTTTTCCATCTCTCCTGTGTACTGCTCCACCTGCTCGCTCAGCATCTTGATCTGATTATCTCGCTCCTGGACGGCCTATGGGGACATTCACAGACATTTCTGAATAATGACAGCTTAGCGACGGACTAAACAGGTTTGTAACTCGCCTCGCTGTGGGCGCTATGAGGCAACTTCTAAGACGAAAACAAGCAGAGACACGTGACGGATGGAACTTACACCACAGAGTTCATATATGACCTGGGCCAGAGCAGCGACAGAGAAAGAAGGGAGGACAGGTGGATGAGAATAAAAAGATGAAAATGAGGTAATGATGCAGGCAAAACAAGAAAAGAAGCCAAAAACTGGAAAATGGAACAAGCTGACATGTGCACAAACACAAAGTTTTCCATAGCAAACCTACCCGACATTTTATAACCACCTAATTCTACATATTTTATACATACTACTTGGGACGTTCCGATTGCAGTTTTCTGGCTGATCACTTATTTTAAAACACCTGACCTGCCAACTTCAATTTTGGCCAATACTGTAATTTTTTGTCTGAATAGTCAATAGAGCAACAAACTTACTAAGTTGCTAACAGTGGGGTGGGGTGGATATTATTAACTGAACATGTCCAGATGTGACTTTTAGGTCAGGTTTGTCAGTCAAACTTCTGTCACAGAAGACTGATGTTCAGACCTTTCTGTCGGTAAAAAATATCAGAGCATAAGATCCGTTATACATGTCAGACTGTTGATCACCCAAAATCAAGGAAATCTGGCCCAATTTATTGGTGCACCAATAATATATGTAATTTTTTTGTGTGTGTTTTTATTGTACACTTTTGTTGAAGGTCATACCAAGGTCACCATCTTCAAAAAAAAAAAAAAAAAAAAAAAAAAAAGGGGGCCAAAAAAAAGGGGGGACCAAAAAAAAAAAAAAACTTAAAGAAAAAAACAAAATTTC
>NW_015118319.1:7977-8908 GCF_001443285.1 Poecilia latipinna | reverse complement strand
AAATAATGAACTTTATCACAATATTCTAATTTTATGACCAGCACCAATATATGTGTGTGTGTATATATGTATATATATATATATATAAAATCTTGTCATTATTACAAACTATGCAATATAGTACTACAGGGTATTAATGCCCTTATGGCTACCGGGTATAAACTGTTCTTCAGGCTGTTTTTTCTTGCTTTAATGCAAATTGTAACCGGGGTGTGAGGAGTCTTAAAATGTTCTTAGCTTTTTTGATTGGAATCCTGGGGTACACATGAATTCTAACACTTCTTTATCTTTGTATACATCCTCACGCCTGGTACTGGAGAGTACAGTGGTTCAGCCCTTGTAGCTGACAAAACAACAACTATTGTTTTACACTCCTACATAATTTACGGTCCCTAACAGTAAGGTCACGGATCATTATGGCCAGGGGTACGGTCAGGTACTGCGTACCCCTAAAAGATTTAGCGGGGGTACGCAGTACCTGCAAGAGAGAGGAGCAGCTGTCTGCTGTAAATAATCATTGGGTCCACTGTGCAGCCGTGAGTGTACCCACTAATCAGCCGTGACAAAAAATAACTAATTATTTATTATTATCAAAATAACTAGCAGAGCAGGAATTTAAAATTAACTAATCAACCACTGCTGTGTTCATGAGAGCGCTTATTAATAAGCAAAATAAATATCAAGCCTGAAAACCTATCGTAATGGACAAAATGTTTTAAACGTAATCTGTGCTCGGCTCAAGGAGTGAGCAGTTGCCACGGCAACGGGTGTGCTTAAACGACAAAGAGAGAGAGTAAAAAGGTGCGAGTGGTTTTGAGTTGACCACCTGTTCAGGTTATTTTGTTTATCTTTGCTGTGGTGCATCACAGCCGCTGTAGTTTCTGAATTGACAAACTTGGACTAATTATCTTGTTCGTCTGCGAGTATACTT
>NW_015118319.1:0-4411 GCF_001443285.1 Poecilia latipinna | reverse complement strand
CATCTAAATATTTTTCATTAAGTATTTAATAAACAAATGGCTTCTACCGTGATAATTATGTGAAATTAAATTGTCTAATTCAAAAATAATAGTTTTATTGCTCTCTGGCATCTTGCTTTGAGCTCAGAGTCTGAGAGGCTTTTCCTTTATCAAACAATTTTTTTCCTCTTATTTAGTGGAAATATTGATGTTGATGAGATTTTCTCCAAAATAACCTTTTTCAACCTTTATAGCTCCACTGTTGAAAATGAGAAGCTAACATTCACAAATGACAGTGAAATAAAATCCAGTCCAACATCTGGTTGATTCCTCTGGAAGCTTTTGGAGGAGACATATATCAACTTCAGAAGATGTGCTTTTAACTTAACAGAGCTCCTATCAGTATAAGAGTGAGAGTGAAGCCATGTCAGGAAGACGAAGTGGAAGCTGCAGGATCTTCAGAACAAACGGGTCATGATGCTAGGCCTACTAATTATCCCTCTATCTGGACACAGGATCAATATAACCAATTTAAAAGCTAAAATGAATGGTTATATGCCAGACATGGAAAACTGGGATGAACCCCATGCCATAATGTTCAGAATTTAGGTCTCATGGCATCTCATGGTGTTGACATTGCAGCCAGTGGGCTTAGGGAACTACAGCTCCATTCTGTAACAATGCAAGAGCTACCCAGCTTTTATTGCTTCGCAAAAGAATTCATCAGCACAGAATCTCCAAAGAAGCAATTATGTGCTTTTGTCATAGTACCTCCAAGAATTTAAAACTACTTTCACCCCTAATTATAGCCATCAAAATCTCTGACCAGTGTCAGTTTGGCTATTTGAGGGTTAAATATTGTTAGAAGTATGATATGACTGTAATGAAGAAGTGGCAGAAACATTAAAAATCGTGTTAAAAACTACCAGAGCACTTAGAATAATTTCTTGATCGTTTAACGATTTATCAAATGGCTGAAGTTGGTTTACATATTTCAGTGATGGCACACAGGCATTCAGTGCGATGGTCAGATAGTTTACAGAGTCAAATACGAAGTAATACAATATTTTCTCGTTAATGCGATGGTAATAAAGGAGCCAAGAAGTTTACAATCCCAACTGTATCAATATTTACACAGTTTACTCTTCTCGCTGATCTTCAAGATGTACCTACCAGCGCTCTATCGCCCTATGCAGTCACAGAAAATCATGGGTCACAGATTTTAATGTAGCACTTGCTATGTCCTCCGGGATGTAAAATATTAGAGTGTAAAAAAAAATCAGCCGTAAGACTCTGTTCGCAGCAAACAGAACATGTTTGCTGTAGCGGTGGTTCATGTTTAGCCAAGAGGTGGTTCACCCAACTTAAAGTGAAATGATCCAAGTCAATACCACCAAAATGCAGGAAAAGTGCCAAGCCACTGCATCTCAGTGCGCTGCCATGGCAACACATATATTATATTGACCCCCCGCCCCACCTCCCTTATCTGCGTTAAATGGTTCGTTCCTGCTTGAAGCGCTTCACCGTGATGCTGTTCAGCTGCACAAAGTGGAAGACAAGAACGATTGTGGCAGTTACTATATGCTGCTAAGAAAAGTTATAAAATCAGGTTTTCAAAAAAAAAGAGAGGGAGAGAAAGAAAAAGGCAAGTGTGTTAATTTATAACCCAGTTTTTGTCCAAGAGAGGTGGGTAGATTATCAACCAATTAGCATAATTATCTTAGCTACAGATTACTGTTTGCCTCCTTTTCACTAGCATTTGATGAATTAAGGAAAAAAATTACCAACATATTCATATATTTAACTTGTCTCTTGTACCTTTTGTCACTTAACAGGTGAGTCAGTCAGCAGCAGCTATAACCCACATCCCTCCTGACCCGTCCTCTCCTGAGTGAAATTAAAGCTACATTATGTAACTTTTATATAAATATATTTTTTCCACATATTTGTTAAAACTGTCATTATGTTGTGACAGTATGGTATGACAGGTAATAATAATAATAAATTTAATTTATAATGCACTTTTCATTAATAAAAATCTCAAAGTGCGACATGGTTAATCTAAAACCATAAAATCAACAATCAAAAACAATTAAAAAAGACTGTCAAATAAAAGTGGAGAAGGCTTGTCTAAAGAGGAAAGTTTTCAAGCCAGTTTTAAAATCAGGCAATAATTGCGGGGCTCTCAAATAGTCCGGGAGAAAGTTCCAAAGACGAGGAGCAGCCACAGCAAATGCTCGATCACCCATAGTCCTTAGTCTTGATCGAGGAAGGTGGAGAAGATTGCTGGATTGGGATCGTAGGGGTCTAGAAGTTGAATGTGAAGTAAGGAGGTCCTTCAGGTAATCCGGTGAGGTTCCATGTAGACAGTGATGGGTGATAAGTGCAATTTTATACTGAATCCTATAAGTTACAGGAAGCCAGTGAAGCTCGTAAAGAGTTGGTGTGATGTGATCAAATTTACGAGCTCTCACTAGGATCCTGGCAGCACTGTTTTGAATGTACTGAAGCCTCTGAAGGTGTTTTTGGTGGACTCCGATGAACAGGGAGTTACAGTAGTCGAGACTGGAGGAGACAAAGGCGTGGATGCGGGTCTCAGCATCAGAACGGGAGAGAGATGAATGAATTTTGGAAATATTGCGAAGATGAAAAAAAACAGGTTTTAAACAGGTGCTTAATGTGATTTTCAAATGTGAGATGGGAGTCCATTCGGACGCCAAGGTTTGTAACAACGGAGGAAATGGGAATGTCTTGTCCAGAGAATGAAATACTCGTCAGAGTCGAGGATTGAACCTGATGAGGCGTTCCGATCAGTATGGCCTCGGTTTTGGAACAGTTCAACTGAAGAAAGTTATGGGTCATCCAAGACTTAATCTCCTCCAGGCAGGACGTTAGCGCAATAAGCGGAGGTGAAATGGAAGGTGATCCCGTTCTAATGTAAAGTTGCAAATCGTCCGCATAACAGTGAAATGAAATGTTATGCCGAGTAATGCATAACATTTGCCGAGGTAATCTGTGAAAAATGATTTCTTCTGCCTTCTCCCAGTGCTAGAAAGAACCTGTCGGTGGCAGGAGAGGTTTAGTGCTGTCAATCACAATCTCATGTGGTGCTGCTCATTCTTCCTCCACCTTGATTTGTGCTGTGCTGCAGATAGCATAGCACAAAACTGTGAATGCTCAGTTTAGTTAGCATAGCTACCAATGATGGCAGATAAACGGTTTCTTGTAATGATTAGTTGTTTCTCCATCATTAGCACATTTAGCAGTGAGCGAATGAAGTTGATTGGCAGCACTAAGAGTGTCGTACTAGTTCTGATTGGTTGTTTTGGTCAGGACTCCAGAACTCCAGTAATTGTAGTTCAGGAAGGAGGTGGAGGAGATTGATTGTTTTCACAGATTATCTGTCTCATAACAAACTGCTACAACATCGTGACAGCTTTAACAAATATGGAGAAAACATCGTTTTTATTAAAGCTATAGACTGCAGCTTGAATAAAATGCAACTACATAGAATTTTTGAGAAGTCTGGATTGCTTCATGTATATTTTGTACATTGCTTTTGACTGTTGCTCATGGGGAGAGATATTTCACTAATCTAATAGAAAAAATAGAAATAATAGAAATAATATTTGCATCCTCTCTGTAACTGATGTCGCCCTGTCGGATCACTTTGCTGTTATCTTTGAATGTTCTTTATCCGTTAACCCACTTGTACAATAAGCTACTATCACAAAACGTACTTTCACAGAAAACACAGAAACATTTAATCAAATCTACTCTTCTTCCTCGTCCTTAAGCTATAATGACGTAGATAAGTTGGTAGATGATTTTCAGTGCAAACTTTCAGATATCATTGATTACATTGCCCCCATTAAAGTGAAGGTTGTGTCTGGTAGGAAGAAATCTCCATGGAGAAATGCACAAGCAGTTCAATCTGCAAGACAACTCTGCCGTAGGGCCAAACGCAAATGGCGTAAAACTCAACTGCACGTTTATTATGACATCTACAAAGAAAGACAATGTAACTATCACTCAACACTAAAACATGCAAGAGAGACTTTCTTTGCAGATGTCACAAACAAAAACCTTAACAACGCTCGAGCTTTATTTGCTACTGTTGACAGGCTCACAAATCCTCCTGTGATGCTGCCACCTGAACTTCAATCTAATGCCGCCTGCAACAAGTTTTCCAGTTTCTTTTCAGAGAAAATTCAAAAGATCAGAGGATTAATCTGCACATCTACTCCAAAGCCAGTACCAATGGCTTTGGAGAGAAGAAATTATAAGTCAATTAAGCTCCAGTTCCTGCGGTCTGGATGTCCTACCCACACATTTCTTTAAGAAAGTCCTGCCTGTCATTGCTAATGATCTGATCCAAATAGTGAACTCATCGCTCTCTTCAGGTGTTTCCCCCAGGCTTTGAAAACAGCAG
>NW_015118318.1:7643-9936 GCF_001443285.1 Poecilia latipinna | reverse complement strand
AGTAGCACACCTTAAACAAGTTAAAGCAAAGTGTAAAAAGTATTTGGTAAACTGTTCAAATACTGAGTAACTGATCATAACATCTAATTTAATAATCAAAATGTGTCCTCAGACAGCCAAAAGTATAAAAGTTATGTGGAAACTCTGGTACTGTAAAGAGTATTACTAAAATATTCATAGAAATAAATAGTTAGGCTTGGAGACTGGTTCTCGACTAAATTTACCACACGGGTCAGGATAGTCAGTGTTATTTCAAGGGGACACTTAAAAAAGAATGAAACAAAAAACAGAGCAATATTTAATTATTTGATATATCAAGTGAGCCAAACACAAGTGGCTCCTGGATCTCTGGAGCCACTTTTGTCTGCAGAGATTCAGTTTGCAGATCCTGATCTAGTAGATGGAAAATATGATCCTATACAGCAGCTAAAAGTGCAGCACTATAATGGAGGTCAGGTGTTACAGGTGTTATACCGAGAAACGCAGACCTGTAGAGAATTGCATCACCTGTAGAAGGAGCGCGCATCGCTCTAAACTCTCGCATATTGATGAGAAAATGGACTGAAATATGACCGAAGAGGAAACTTTTGAAGATATTTGTAACATTATCATGTTTCTTAACCATGTCAGCCCTAAAACGGTGGGTTTTATTTCAAAGATTAACTGAAATAAATACGGTTTTTACACCTTTGAGACACATGAGTCGAACATTTTTCAGTCAGTGTCTGATGAAAATGTTTTCCACAGATGGTTTGAAATCCCCGCTTTTTCTTTTAGCACCATAATAGTTTAAAGCATTATAAAACACAGGCCCATTATGGAGAACATTTTATATCGTCCTGAACTGTCTAGTCTGTTAATGTATGAGGGGATGCATTTTAATTTCTGAACCTGCCAATATTTGCATCCCCTGTCTGTTGTCCTGTTGATATGAAACTTATAGCAGAAGCTCAGAGAACAAGTGTCATTATGTAGAAAAGGTGAAATTCTTCTTAACTCTTCATTTCTCCATGTTAGCAGGGGGATGCATTTTATGGCAAAGCAAATTAACAGCCTGCTGAAATCTGCATGCCCTATATACTTTTCTCAAATGTTATCCTATTGATGTGAAACAGTTTTGGTCATTATTGTTACAATTAGTGTTGATGTGTTAGGCGTGTCTATCAGACATTTATAGAAATGCGGAACAAATCGTGACCCATATCGGTTCGATCGGTTCATTTAACAGCCAAATACGGGACGGTTCTGTACTTTAAGGGACGGGTGGTTAGCCACCTAGCATGTCGCTAGTGCAGAACTAGGCTGCCTAGTTCATACATCAAAATGACCATCAGATTTAATAAAATGTTCAGTTTTAATGCAATTAGCACAAAGAGTTGAGAACAGAGTGACTTTAAAGTAAAACTATTTACAGCAGCTGGAAATACAGAGATTTAGTTGACAGGAAGATTTATAAAACCTTAAATGTCCAAATCCCAACTGAAGACATTTAATTGGTCCAACAGACATCAGAAGAAGCTCTGATTGGACGAGTTCAGTCTCACCTGGAGCCCAGCTGCTCTGATTGGCTGTCAGCAGTCCAGCTCCTGTTCTGGGTCTTTCTCCACATTGGGGGCAGGAGGAGGGTCCAGATGGAGCAGACTGGTCCCAGTAGGACCTGATGCACCGTCTGCAGAACCAGTGTCCACAGCTGGTAGAGACCGGATCCACCAGAACCTCCTGACACAAAGCACAGCAGGACGGCTGCTCCTCCTCACCAACGCTGCTCCTCTTCCTCCCTCTGTGGAGACACTTCTTCATCACTGAAATAGTTCACTAACAACAGGCTGGAGCCGTCCTGGTACCAGAAGCTGAGTCAGAACAGAACCTCAGAACATTGATGATCTCTGGTTGAAGTGTTTCATTATATCTGGTGTTCTGATGGATCTTTCTCTGGTTGTGTTTGTCCGTCTGAATCTTTATTCTGTCTGAGTAGAAAACTGTTTCCATCAGAGGCTCAGAGACCAAAATCTGGTTCTGATCTGGATTCCAGTGTAGAAACATAGATCATTATTTACTGGTGGAGCTCCAGTAAACTGGATTCAGGTCCAGTTTGCTTTTATCTAAGAACTTTATAAAGAGCCTTGAACTGTGACAGAACATTATTTTGACATGTTAGCAGAGAAACAACAACTTATTAAATTTGTCTTATTTTTTACTAAATCTGACTTCATGATGATTCTTTGGACTTTGGTTCTGTTTTCACTTTGTAGTTTTATTGTCCTGACTAATTGATTATAGTTGTAGTTTAAGA
>NW_015118318.1:0-1902 GCF_001443285.1 Poecilia latipinna | reverse complement strand
TCTAGTGAGATTTTCACATCCTTTTACTTTTATTTTCTTTATTTTCTGTGTGTTTTAGCTTATTGTCTGAGGATAAATGCAGTTCAGTTTCATCGTTTATGTTTAAGCAATAAAATATTAAAATCATGAAAAACAGAGTTTGATGCTTCTTGGTCTAAATAACTGAATGTCGTCAGATTTCAGTATTTAGTGAGAAAAGTTTGTGTGGCTGCTTCACATTTTCACACCAGTGAAAAAGTGTCGGTATATTTATGCAAACCTTGACGCAAAGTTAATTTTTATACATGTCAACTTTTCATAAAATATGGGACCAGACATTTTCTGTTCACACGATTTATGAGGCTCCAGAACAGAAACTGCTGCAGAGAAGCAGAAGGTTAAAGTTCTGGATCATCAACCTGGATCACATGAGCCCAGTATATAGACTGGTCCCATTGTTCCCAGTGTATAGACGGGTCCCAGTGTTCCCAGTATATAGACCGGTCCCAGTGTTCCCAGTATATAGACCGGTCCCAGTGTTCCCAGCATATAGACCGGTCCCAGTGTTCCCAGCATATAAATTGGTCCCAGTGTTCTCAGTATATAAATTGGTCCCAGTGTTCCCAGTATATAGACTGGTCCCAGTGTTCCCAGTATATAAACTGGTCCCAGTGTTCCCAGTATATAGACTGGTCCCAGTGTTCCCAGTATATAAACTGGTCCCAGTAAAGAAGTTTCCTCTCTCAGTGGGTTTATCTCTCTAAAGTTCTGGTTGTTTCTGTTTCCATGGATCGTTTCCATCCATCTCTGACTCACTGAAGCCTCATTAAAACTCCTCTGATTGGCTGACATTCCTCATGTCTACTCAGCTTTAAGTTGGCAGAAAAATTAAGTTTNCCATGTTCCACTGAGGTCTGGAGCCTCATGTATAAAAGAGAGAGCAGTTTTCACTCCAACATGGACAAATTTAGAAAAGTGCAGCCACAAAATATTAGGATGTATAAAACCGTACGTACAAACCTGCTGACCTTTACTTTATAAATCACAATTTATAGGAAATAAAGCAGCTGCTGGTCGGCCTGTCGCCTCCATAAATACATATTAATGTAAATTAGTATAAATACCCAGAAGTCTGCCACCATGTGAAGCAGTGACCATGGCAACGTCCTTGTTTGAAGCAGTATTAGTATTTATAATAATAATCATTATATATTTAACATGTGCTTTTAGGGCTCATAATGTCACCTCACAAAAATAAAAATACATTTTAAAGAAAAAAAAAATCCAAATAAATAAAATAAAGAGATCTGAGTGCAGCAGATCGTTCAGCCGGATTTAAAGACAGACAGAGAGTCTCTGAGTGGGAAAGTGGACGTTTATTCTAAATAGTAGAATCATGTTTATAAGTTTACATTTACAGAATAAAGATGCTTTATGTCCATAAGGCTCATTCACAAAGCGGCTCGACTGAAGGATGGCTGCAGCTGGACCGGTACCGGTACCGCTCGGCTCCTTCTTTAAGTTCTGCTCAGAGATCCAGGATGATCCGTCTCAACAGATCAACGTATTTAATGTCTTTGGTGACAAATAAACCCAGAAACAGGCAAAACAATCAGAACCAGATGGAAACCAGAACCAGGTGCATTAAAGGAACCAGACCGTCTAAATAAAACAGGAACTGGACCCAATAAAGATGGACTGTAACTAAACTGCAACTATAAACTATTAATCAGGACAATAAAACTACAAAGTGAAAACAGAACCAAAGTCCAAAGAATCATCATGAAGTCAGATTTAGCAAAAAATGAGACAAATTTAATAATTTGTTGTTTCTCTGCTAACATGTCCAAATAATGTTCTGTCACAGTTCAAGGCTCTTTATAAAGTTCTTAGATTAATGCAAACTGGACCTGAATCCAGTTT
>NW_015118317.1:3935-8919 GCF_001443285.1 Poecilia latipinna | reverse complement strand
ACACCAGTTTTTGTATTTACTGTTCAGTCCCTGCGTCCATCAGTTCCTGAACGTGTCAATTGATAGTAATATTAATAATAAAATAATGGTCAGTGCAAAGTAGCCTACAAATTCTTTGGTGGGGGGCAGTGAGGGACCTGAATAAAGGCTAGGGGGGCGCTGGCCTAACACTGATTTAGAACTTCTTCAGCTTTCTAGAAATGTTTGAATTTATATTGTTGGTGACAGATCCTGTAGAATGTTTTGTCAAATTTATTGTTATGGTTGATTTGTTTTTTCATGGGTTTTATATTGGTAAGGTTTTAATATTCCTGCTAAATTCATCCATCCATTCCTTTTTCTTTACACCCTTGTCCCTCAGTGGGGTTGGGAGGGTTGCTGGTGCCTATCTCCAGCTATTGTTCCAGGCGAGAGGCAGGGTACACCCTGGACAGGTCGCCAGTCTGTTGCAGGGCAACATAGAGACAAACAACCATGCATACACACACTCACACCTAGGGGGAATTTGGAGAGGTCAATTAACCTGATAGTCATGTTTTTGGACTGTGGGAGGAAACCGGAGTACCCGGAGAAAACCCATGCATGCACAGGGAGAACATGCAAACTCCATGCAGAAAGACCGGGGCCGGGAATCGAACCCAGAACTTGCTGTAAGGCACCAGCTCTACCAACTGCGCCACTGTGCAGCCCCTGCTAAATTCATTTACATTCTAATTAAGATGAACATAAAAATTTAGATAATCTCAGTAAAACAAACTGTCATGATGTGGTGCTGTTGGTGGTGAGGAATATGCAGGTTGGCCGAGGTTGTCATTATAAATGATGATTTAATCCACAAAACTCATGAAGCACTGGGAAAACAAACAGCTACAGGCAGACTGATGCGACCCTTAGAGGAGGACCCAATAAGGAATAAAGGACACAGGTGTGGTTATATACACAGGGAGGGTAATTAGGGAACAAGACACACCTGGGAAGCAATCAAGGGGGAAGAGACAGGACATCACTGACTCACAGGGAAACAAAACCTAGAAAATAAACACACAGAAAACTCAAATCCTCACACTGATATTTGGTAATTTTGGGAAATTGAAAAAATGTGGAAAAACTCAAAGCTTATAAATACTTTGGCATAGCTCTTTGAAATGTCGACTGTTGGTTGTGGGCTTTTTATAAACTTTTTGTATAAAAACTATTAAATCTGAATTGAAGATAGATACACATTTCCACTGCTGCCGTTCGCACATGAAATCACAGCTAACCGGCTGTTAGCATCATCAACCCTGCAATTTCTTTGAGATGAGCAAAAAATGTTAAAGTAATGTTTGTGTCTTAGTTTCCATGTGCAAACAGATTGTAAATCCTAAACCTCAGCTTCCAGCTCAAGTTTTCTTGTAAGGAAGATTTATTTGCCAACTTCTCACATTGTGGAGGTCAGCGCTCATTTGGAGCTATAAATATTCTCTTGGTTGGTGAAGGAAGAGCAGCAGGATAGGTGAAGCTGATGCTTGTGTGTTCAGCATCGATGCATGCCTCATCTCCCAGCTCGTGTTACCTGTAGATAACTGTGGATCATATGCAGAGCGAGTGGATGTGATAGCATCCCAGCTCCGCTGACCTTCAGGTGTTTTTTCCTCCACACAGCGTTCTGTAACCAACTGCACCCCCAAATGACCCTAATTAATGGATTTTTTTTTTTTGCCACCTTTGTATCGCTCCAGCCTCACAGCTCTCCTGTGACCATAAATATTAAATATTTCACTCTCCATAATTTCCGGATTTAAGGCAATCGTGTACCGCTCCTGAAAAAAAAAAAAAAAAAAAAAAATAGTAGGGGCAATTATCCGTGCAGCGAACGGAGGATTCATTTAGTGCAATGACTGACAGTCGGTGAAAAATGAGACTGAATATCTGCTGCTTCCAGTGCATGTTTCACTAACCGTTTAGTTTGACTACTTTTCCTTTTTTTTTTCTTTGACATCAGATGTGCTGCACATAGGTTTTCTCAGAGTTTTAAAACAAGATGTCTGCTTTCACCAAAGTAGCAATGAATCTGTCACAGACCACCTGCATTGCTCTAAATCTGAAAAGATTGTGAGCCAGCATAATGTTCTACATAACATTTAATCCTCCTCCAGATTTATGATTAGTAATTTTGAAAATACCATTTGCTTGTGATTAAACAGTGGACATAGCTTTTGTACATTCCCACATTTAGTCACATTTCCACCACAAACTACTTCATTTTTGTGATAGACCAGTTTAAATCAGTGCATAATTGTGAAGAGGAAGGATAATCATCACAGATCTGGCTTTTATGAAAGAGCTGCAAGATCAAAGTCATTTACAGCTGAACAACAAGCATTAAAGGCGATCGATCAATCTAAAATATGAATAATATCAATACCAAGCTGGTATGAGTATTTGTACTGGTATGATAAGAGCGATACTGTAGCTTAAGGTTTTGCCTTGAAATTTCAGTTCAGTTTTCCATCGTTGTTCCTCCATGCTGCCTCAAAAAAATTTGTGCTGATTTGTTCTCAAATTATAATTTTATGCATTTTTACTTAGGAAAAATGCATAAAATTATACACCTGAAGGTCAGAAGTTTGATATATCAAACCAGAATAATAAAAGGTATTGGTACTGGTATTGATATCTGACGGTTGGTTGTCAGAAAGTAAAGGAAGCGCATCTCGCTATCCATCCGTCGCATCAGCGGGCGAACACACCGACACCTTCCATCCTGGTTTATGTTTGTTTGGGCTATGATAACATCGGAAATAAAATGTAAATTTCCAGATCATCAATGATTTTTTTCTTCTCTTCCAAATTTGTGATCTCATAATAGTTGTTCCTCTCTGCCATGATACTGTCCTGTTGAAAAACAGATCTATTCACGCCAAAACATCATGACACACACTGCAGTAGGACGGCTTTCACAGGAGCTTGCCTCAGTGTGTCTTGTAGACTTCAAAGGGTCTGTGATAAACCAACGTCCCTAAACCACATGACTTCAGTCCAACCAAGCTGGGACCTTTAAAACACTGTTTATGAATGAAATTGTATGGAAGAAAAAAAAAAAAAAAAACATATCCATGTTGGAATGGCCCAGTCAAAGTCTAAACCTAAATCAATACTTTAATTGATGTTCATGAGTGCTCATCATTCAGTCTGACTGAAAACATTTAGTCCAGCCTCTAGATGTGCTCAGACTGTAGCGGTACAACCAGGGGCGCTGCCAGGAATCGTGGGCCCCCTGACAAAAAATTTGTTTGGGCCCCCCTGGTGTTACAATTTTTTGAGTCTATTTGACTCATAAAAAGCATCACAATTTTGAAAGGCTTGCATCTGTCTTGCTTTCTTTGGTTCAATACTGATAATTAACACAATATTTACTGCTCATGAATCCAACAGTCCACATCCAGTATACAAGTAGGTTGCTTAATTTTTTTTCTTAGTTTTAGATTACTGAAATGTCTTTCCCCATGAGCAACAGTCAAAAGCAAAGTGCAACAACACATAAAGCAATTCATACTTCTCAAAATGCTATGTAATTGCATTTTATTCAAGCTGCAGTACATAACTTTAATAAAAAATATGTTTTCTCCATATTTGTTAAAGCTGTCATGATGTCGTAGCCGTTTGTTATGAGACAGATAATCTGTGAAAACAATCAATCTCCTCCACCTCCTTCCTGAATTATTATTACTGGTTAAAGTAATGCACCGTTCTGACCAAAACAACCAATCAGAACTAGTAGGACGCTCTTAGCAATGTGAATTAGCCTCATTCACTCACTGCTAAATGTGCTAATGGTGGAGAAACAACTTATCATTACAAGAAACCGTTTATCTGCCGTCATTGGTAGCTATGCTAGTTAAACTGAGCATTCACAGTTTGAATCTGCACAGCTCTGTGCTATGCTAACTGCAGCACGGCACAAATCGAGGGAGAGGAAGGATGAGCAGCACCACATGAGATTGTGATTGACAGCACTAAAACTCTCCTGCCTCTGATTGGTTGTTTCTAGCACTGGGAGAAGGCAGAGGAAATAGATTTTTCACAGATTACCTCTCATATCATACTGTCACAACATAATGACAGTTTTAAAAAATATGTGAAAAAAATATATAAAAATGACATACTGCAGCTTTAATTTCACTCAGGAGAGGACGGGTCAGGAGGGACGTGGGTTAGAGCTGCTGCTGACTGACTCATCTGTTGTTGAGTGGTAAAAGGTACAAGGGACAAGTTAAATATATGAATATGTTGGTAATGTTTTTCCTTAATTCATTAAATGCTAGTGAAAAGGAGGCAAACAGTAGTTTGTAGGTAAGCTAATTATGCTAAATGGTTGATAATCTCACATAGTCTACTCACCTCTCTTGGAGAAAAACTCTCTTTTTTTGAAAACCTGATTTTATAACTTTTCTTAGCAGCATAGTAACTGCCACAATCATATGTGTCTTCCAATTTGGGTCACAAAAGGAGTCCGGAGGTACGAAGGCTGCTAACATGTTGCTAGTTAGTGGTAAGTTTGCTTATTAATTATCTTCATTTAATTATAAACAGTGCAGTAAAATATATAACTTACGTTTGTTTCATAAATAATTATTTTATCAATTTTATTGTGACTTGTATGATTATTACTATAGCAATCATTCAGCTTCATGTTATAAATGCATGGAGGCTATGTTTGTTGCGACTTATACTTTTATTCATAAACTTAACCTGGTTTTAATTAAGCTCCATAAGACAGAGAAACTTTGATACTGTGAGGTTGTTGTTATAACTTGTTCATCAATGTTTTTATCTTCAACATATTTTTGCAGTGTAGCAAATGAAGATCAAAGAGGAAGCCACAGAAATCAGGTGTTAGGAAACCTAAAGGCTTTTCTGTCTCAGAAGAGGCTCTGGCTCCACCAGATCACCAACCAGCTCTGAGGATGAACCTCCACATCGTCTTCATGGTGTTTTTTTT
>NW_015118317.1:0-591 GCF_001443285.1 Poecilia latipinna | reverse complement strand
TTTTTTTTTTTTTTTTACTGACCAGCTAGCTACATTTTCAACAACAAAAACTGGTGTGTTACCAACACCAAGTGCTTAATAAACATGATTTGATTTAAAAATAACTGGACAGAATTTACCCCCTTTGTTAATCTAACATTTCTCTTTCATTCATTATATTCATTGTTGGCTTTCAGGGCCCTGTGATGGACTGGTGACCTGTCCAGGGTGAACCCTGCCTCTCATCTGATGACTGGAGACTGGAGATGGGCACCACCAGCCCCCCTCACCACCCGGCAAGGATCAGTGTGTTCAGATCATGGATGGAAAGATTTTAAGGTAGTTTGTCTCCTTAAGTCCACACTTAAAACAGTTTCATAGTTATTGCCAACATCAACTGATTCTAGGACATTGCTGACTATTTTTTTTCTACTTCTAACATAAACAGGCAAAGAAGACACACAAAAATGTTTTTCCACCCCAGGCATCCGGTCCCAGTCATCATCAGTTCTGATGATGTCACATACATGGCGAGTCCACAACGTCTTAAAATTGTAAGTATTATTTTATTTGCCATTTTTCTGTAATCTTTAAATCCAAAATACTTTCTCT
>NW_015118316.1:6400-8921 GCF_001443285.1 Poecilia latipinna | reverse complement strand
AATTTGTCATTTCTGATTGAATTTGTCCTAATGAAGGGTTTTCATTAGTCTTGCTTGTGTAAGCTGAGAGTCACCAGGTGTCATTTGCAAGTCTCAGGACTAGAGTTAATGATCACCTAGAGCACATGTGTCAAACTCAAGGCTCCTGGGCCAAATCTGGCCCGCTATAGCTTTTTATGTGGCCCTCTAGATTCTAGGCTAAACATTTAGTGTGCTTAAATATTATGTTATCAATCAAATCAGTGCAGTTTTTTTTCATTTACTGCCAAATTATATCAATCAGTCCCTCCAGTTTCTTGAGAATTGTTATGGAAATTCACGTAAAATCAACAAATCCTTGCACCTTTTTGCACTAATATATAATTGGGGGTTATTGCAGATTTTCCTCAAAAATTGTCAAAAACTTTCTTACTTGTACTAAACACCTGCATCAGCCTTAATTGATGTCAGATTATAGTCCATGATCTATACAGCAAGTAATAAAAAGTCACATTTGCTGTCATAAATAAGAGCAAATATCGCAAATATTTCCAAATTAGTATCACAAACACTTTAATTTTTATTGCAAAACAATCACAAAAAGAGTGGCAAAATCCTGGCGGGACTGAAAAGATGTTCAATGTGATTTAATTTTAAGAATTCATTGATATTTTGTGAATTTGTGAACAGGTTTTATCAATACATTCTGGTACAACTGGCCCTTTGAGAGTATTCATGATCTTAATTTGGCCCAAAACTCATTGTTTTCCTAGAGGGAAACCCTATGGAGTTTATCAAATGTTGGCCACATAAAACAATTTATGAAGAACATTATATATTAATTTGTTTTAAAAATATCTACTCAAGTTGGGACAGAGAAATGTATATATTTTTGTACTGTTTCTAGTTGTTCATGACCTCACAGTTAATAATTATAAATAATTGAGCATTTACCATAATTGCATGTGATATCATTAGTTCTCCCATTGATGGACACAAAGTAATTACCATTTACACCTTAGTGAATTTATCCTTAGCAGTGATGTGAAATATCTGCTTATAATGATGTCAAAGTCACATGAAGCAGGTTACTCATTTCTAAAAATCATGTGAAAGACATTCTCACTCAATGATAAACCACAGTTAAACCATAATAAATGCATCATGGGTACAATGCTTTGGGAAACAGGTTTTTATGCTTTTGTTTTTAGGTCAAAGTCTTAAAAGTAAGTATTAGAGTGCTGAAGCACAGGATGCCTCAGTAAAGCTGTTCAGAGTCACCATCCAAGAAATCCCGTCTCGATGGCTGGGACACTGCAGCCTTCATGGCTGCTCCTCTGTCTTGTGTTTCTGTTGTATGGACTGCCGGGAGAGCCGATGGACAACTCACAACTGACACAGTAAGTTTGAATCAAAGAGATCAAAGAAAGATTTAAAGAGATTAAATAAAATATGTGAAAAACTTGTCTTTTTTTTGGTTTCCTTGTTTTGCCTTATGCTAAATAATTAGGGTTTTGAAATCATGCAGATGATATCTGGAACAAGATTGGGTAAATTTGCACTTTACTGGATTGCTTTAAAATCTGAATGTTTGTTTTGTAGGCCTCGTATGCTATCAGAAAATGGTCACCTGGTGTTTAAAACCGGTGACAACAAAGAGATCCGCTTCGAGCCTTCATCATCAGGCCGGGTAAAAGTGGGCAATGAAGACCTCACACAGCTTCTAAGCCAGGTAAACTCAGGTTTCAGTTCATGTCTATGCATGCCAATGTCATCTGATACGGCAAATTTACTGTGGTTTTAAGTTGATAAAAGCTTCCACACAGAGGCCATTTCACTGATGGCCTCTGCGTCAGTGAAATGGCCAGGTTAGTTTTACTACCCTGTCATGAGACAGGTTAGTTTTACCCTACTGATAATGTGTTGTTGCACGTTTCCTAACCCTTTTCTTGTGTTCTTTTTTCAACACAAGAAAAAAAAACAGGTACTTATTGTTCCAAACAGAAAACTACAGAGATAAAAATGATATGACATATGTCATCAAAACGCTGAATTAAAGAGGACACATTATACTATCTTCTGGACATCACAAAGTTACAAATATTCGGAAGTTCACAGTTATAACACTGCAGCAGCCTCTTCACAGGTCTGTCCAACAAATCAATCCTCCAGCTGCAGCTGATCCAGAAGCTGCTGCTCGCATTCTCACTAAAACCAGGAAGTCAGATCACATAACACCAGTTTTAAAGTCCCTATACTGGCTCCCTCAGAGAAAAGACTTTAAAATACTGTTGTTAATTTATAAATCACTGAACGGTTTAGCATCACAATATATTAAAGATCTACTGTTGTATCAACCTTGCCGTCTGGATGAAGAAAAAAAAATATGAACACTGTATGCGCTGGATTTTTACCTTAGAATGGCCAACTCTCTGTTATTCCTCTGTCAATTTGATGCAGTAGGGGCTTCTACACTTCCCATATCTGTGTCCTCTGTCACTTTTATCAGCAGTTAAAACTGTTTAATCCGTTGTTAACATGT
>NW_015118316.1:0-1207 GCF_001443285.1 Poecilia latipinna | reverse complement strand
TTTAATTCTGGGCTGTAGTTACATATAGAACAAAAGCTCTATATGTAATGAGCAAAGTTTCTCTATAATACGTCTTATACAACTAAAGTATTCATATACATCCTTTGCAGAAAGATTTGGTCTCCACCATTGGCGAGAGCGTTGCTTTGGGAGCTGCAGGAGTGATCTTCTCGGGGGACGCCTCCTATAAAACTAGTGTAAGAGAATTACTTTCCCTAGTTCTCTCATGTTGCATATGCTGCTGTTATGTATTTTTAAGTTAATATCTATCCTCCGTGCTGCAGAGCGGCTGTTCTGACTTGAATAACTATTTTCGGGGACCAATGGGACGCTACCTCCTCAATGTGACCACAGCAGCAAAGGAGTGCAGCCAGAAATTGTGCAAATTTAACGGTCGCTGTCTTCGCCGAGCACCGGACAGCGCCGTGTTTCTGCACCTCAGCCCCACCACTCACAAGATCATAAGTCAGAGCGGAAAGCTGAAGGTCACGGGATCCCCAGGCCAAGCAGAGCTGAAGGCCTTCCGTCAGCACTTCAAGTGCCAGTGCTACAACGGGACCAAGGGTGAAGGCTGTGAGTGGAGAGGAAAAGGAGGAAAAGGAGAAAGAGAGCAGAGTGGTGCCACCTCTGTTTTAGGGATGTGGCCTCTCTGCTTTGTTCTCCAACTCGGACTTCTCTCTCTGTTTCATTGAGGAAACCAAGAAACCAAACTATTCTCTGGCTCTGCCAGCACCGAAAGGGAAAGTTTTGGTTTTCTGGCCTGAAAACAAAAATAAACTGCATTGTGGAAGCATCACTTCAGGAACAGTGGGTGCTCAGTGCTTGGATTCAGAGGTTTAAATGGTAACAGGTTTCCATTTCAGCACACATTGAACTAAAACTACAGTATGTGTTTTCTGGAAAGTATTCTTTCTGTGTTTATTTTATAGTAAACGTAATGGGTCAATTAAATCCTTAAAAAATGGAAAAATGCATATCCTCCTGAGAACTTAAGAAGAAAATTTGCCTTGCAATTTCTGTGTTTATGTGATTTCCTACCTATTTAGGCCAAAATGAACACCTTACCATTTTATTTTTTTTATATAATTTTTTATTAAAATTTCACAGCATGTCCATTGTAGTGGACATCAGGACGATTCAGTCTAAATTATGACGGAATTCAAAAAGTGGAAAAATGTATAGATTAGTGATTAAACCTCTTAAGCCC
>NW_015118315.1:8138-8932 GCF_001443285.1 Poecilia latipinna | reverse complement strand
ACTGATCTATATTTTTAACTTTGAGAGGTTTTCTTTCTCTGCTGCACCAGCTGCTGTGCTCAGCCTGAATCAGTAAACCAAATGCCCCTCTGCAACAGTCACTTTAACCCAAATAAGGATTGCAAATAATAAAAGCAGGGGTGAAAGTAAGGGGGTACAGTAGGGTACTGCATACCCCTAAAAGATTTAGCGGGGGTACGCAGTACCTTCAAGAGAGAGGAGTGGCTGTCTGCTGTAAAAAAAAATCAATGGATTCACTGTGCAGCTGTGAGTGCACCCACTAATCAGCCGTGAGTGATTAGTTTTTCAAGAACAATCTAAAACACGACTTAATCAGTTAATAAATAAATTTTTTCCCATTTCATATTGTTCCTGAACTGTTCGTGCTTTGCTAGAGCAGCGGTGCAACACATCGATCGCGGACGATTTTGAGTCGATCTCGGCATTAGGTGACAAACTGAACGCCGCCAGGTCGCTGAGACCAGCACGTCCTCATCTGACTCCTTATCAAAACGTTCGTAACTTTATTAAAAGAAAAAATCAACAAAACGTGTTCAAATTAATGACCCAACAACAATAATAATCTCAGTGATCATTGTTTCAACAAGGTGTTGCGCAATTCTGTGCGTTTCAGTTCCATTACCAACTAGCATAGCAGGAGTTTAAAATTAACTAATCAACCACCGCTGTGTTCATGAGAGGCTTATTAATGATCGCAAAATAAATATCAAGCCTGCATACCTAATATCATAACTGACTGAATGTTGCATTTTTAACGTAATCTCTGGTCGGCT
>NW_015118315.1:0-1399 GCF_001443285.1 Poecilia latipinna | reverse complement strand
CCATAACTGTTACACAAGATTGCTGTGTTTGTGTTTTAGTAGAGAGAAGGAACTGACCCCAATCAGACAGTCTTTTGGAAAATCTTGCGATACTGAATGGACTTTGCTCCGCGCAAACAGATACCAGACACTTTGAAGAGGCTCCGATGCATGATGCAAGAAACCCTGTGCGTTAATAAGTGCTAGAACAGTTTGACTTGTTCACTTGCAACTTTGGCATAAATAAACTTGGACTTACATCGCTGTGAGGGGGAAAAAATGGCGGCTTCACAAAGCTAATTAGCCGGAAGATATGATCTTGTTCAGAAGTTATTGCACATTTCATATTTGCTTCCTTCTAACAGATTTGTTTTCCAATTTTATTGTACAAGATGAATGCCTCATTAAAGTAGAAAAAGAGATGATCATGAATACACTGTGTGCCCCGTTTCATTTCAAGAGTGTGTCAAGAAGTGTAAATAAGAGAAAAAGAACTAAAGGAGGAGGCAGAACTGCAAATGGAGTCCTGCTGGGCTCCACCACCCTCAACTGAAGGTGGATGAATAGTGTCAGCTTGGTCATAGGGTGAACAGACAGACGGATGACGTGGATGCACCTCTGTGTTCGATGGCTTGGATGAGGCTGACCAGGGCTGGGGGAGCCGTCTCTGGTGGAGTGAACTGCTGGCTGAGGTCTGGCACTGGAACAGCTGAAACAACAACACAAACCTCTGTTACACTCCGGCCTGCACGAGCCTGCTGCTCACTACCACAACTTCCACAGACGATTTCCCTGTAGAGAAAACCAGATAAAAGATGAGTTTTGTGTCTCCCTTTTTCTCCTTAAGAGGTGGACACACTGGATTTCATTTGAAGAACAAAACTGGATTTCATATCTGCACCTTGCTTGGTAAAAAAAAAAAAAAACCCCAATGCATTAAAATGATCTAATGTCCACGAAGCAAACAAATTAATCTTCAAATTCAAAACTTCTTTGTCAGGATGTGTGGTGGTGGTGAGGGAGAATGCAGGCAGACCCAGGTTGTAGATAAAAAATTATGAATTTAATAATGAAACAGCTCAACAGTCCAGACAAGGCAGGCAGCACAGAGAGCGAGGAAAACTGCAACTCTGGTAGCAACAGATCTGTAACGACTGCTAGAGAGCTGACGCTGGCTCTGGACTTAACAGTACAACTGAGTAGACACTGTTACGACAACTTAAGACAACTACCACATTAGACAAGGACCCGACAAAAGACAAAGACAGCAGGTAGGCTTAAATACACTGGGAGGGTAATCAGGGAACGAGATACACCTAGGAACAATCAAGACAGGACACACAGAGACTTACTGAAACAAAACCAAAATAAACACAGAAAAACTCAAATCTCCACACGTTATTGATCTTAAAGGGAAATT
>NW_015118314.1:8443-8942 GCF_001443285.1 Poecilia latipinna | reverse complement strand
CAGTGTCATGACAGTCTTATTCACCCCCCTTCAGATAAAGTGTTACCGAAAAAACGTCAGGCATATTAGTTTTCCTCAACTAAAACTACTTGAGGAAATGTTTACAAACATTGGAGATAAAAATTTATATGGCATGGAAGAGATAGTTCATCATTTTAATAAATATTATGTAAGTGTGGGCCCTTAATTGGCTGAAGAAATCCTGCAGCCCACTGAACACGAAATATTTAATGACATATTAGTAGAAATCCAGATTCCATGTTTCTCACAGCAGTGGGGGAAAATGAGATCAAAGATATAGTAAATAAATGTGAAAATAAAAGGTCAACTGATTATGATGGTATTGACATGATAATAATTAAGAAGGTGATTGTGGAAATTATTCAGCTGCTAACGTATATCTGTAACCTGTCAATTCAAACAGGAATATTTCCACAAAAAATGAAAATTGCAAAAGTCATCCCACTACATAAATCTGGGAATAGACATGATTTCACAA
>NW_015118314.1:0-2133 GCF_001443285.1 Poecilia latipinna | reverse complement strand
GTACAGAAGTTGAATGAGAAGTGTGCTTTCAAAGTTCATCAAAAGCTACCTTGGATGATCTTGTGAAGTGTCTTTGGTGCTGCTCTTGTTTTCACCAACATGCAGGAGGACGGGCTGTCCTGGTTGCACGGCAATGAGGAAGGTTTCAAAGCTGGCTTGCATCTTTGACAAATAATAAAAATTATTAAATATATTTAGTAGCACAGCTACATTCAGATAGCAAACAAAGACAATAAGAAAGTGCTTCTACAAAGCAGAATCATTAGAATAACCACATACCTGCACATATCTGAAAACATGGTCCACAGTTTGACATGAGCTGTTTTGGATTCTTCTTGTGGCCTTTGGATGTAGGACGAAGCACATGAACCAACAGAAGAATGCCTGGTTTTCCCAGCCTGGAGGAACAACAGGATAAATAGCAGACACATTAGGATAATAAATACAGATTTTAAAGAGAAGTGAGCAAAACTAACCAGACCCAACAACATACTTTGTCCACCCGGTTTACCCTGGAGAGCATTTTTTACCACCTACAACATAAAGCATAAAAATGTCAGAAATAATTACCATGAACACAACTCAGACATTAGGCATTATAGAAATTAGTCAGCTTATAGAAACATTCTGGAGAGGATTTCTTCTACCAACCTGTCAGAAGAAATGTGTTGAAGTCATCATAACAGGCTTCAGTCACCAACATGAAGTACTAATGAAGAAAAAAGAGGCAGCCAATGTCATTATTTATTATAATTATTATTTATAGAGACAAAAACATTTTGGCTTAGCTTTGCTCGCATAGATCAAACCACCGGTCCAGCACAGCCACTCTCCCCATTATGCCGTCTATAGCCGAAAACTTCAAGAAAACGACTTCGCAGCTAAATACTGTTAACTCAAACGGCCTTTCTGACAGTTTTAATGTTCGTTTAACCACCCGACACCTCTTGCTACACCTGCTTGGCTAGCTTTAGCTGCTAACAAAAATAATAAACCAAGGGTACTCACGTCCAGTCCTCGAGAGCTACCGTCCTGCAACTTTTAGATGCATCTTTACTCCAACAGACCAGGATCAGCTCCGAACGGACCTGCTAACCAGCCTTTCATTTGATTCAGGTGTGTTAATTGGCGCAGGAAAGCATCTGAAAGTTGCAGGATAGCAGCTCTCAAGGACTGGACTTGAGCAGTACTGTACTGAACAGTCGTACCGCGATATTCAAACAAATAAACTTACGTTAAGCATAAGTTGATACTCTTGCGCAAACAGAAAGTTAATGCATTCATAAAAAATAATCAAATTCAAAAACATGATGGTCTTAACATGGAACTTACCTTGTTTTGTTTTTTGTTTTTTTTAAATAGATCTTTATTGAGATACAGAATACATAACAGTATAACGCAGCATACATTGTGGTATAATGTCCGTCAGGGAGTTACAAACATTGAGACAATACATCACCATTACATTACATAACATAAATACATTAAAGAGAGAACATAAAGAGCATGTTTTAATAGCTTTGGGGAACTTACCTTGTTATGAGAAGATCCAGACAAGACGCCATACTGCTGTCTCCAGGGCAAACACGTGACGTCACAGATACGTTGCGATTGTGGGAGCAACTCTTTAGCAAACACCATCTCTTCAGGGAAACTGACAAACCCATCTTTGAATTTGACTAAACAAGTGTTTAATTAACATTGTATTTTTAACAAATAACACCAGCACTGGTATTCTAACATTTTTGATTATGCTCTGTAGATTTCGATTCATTCCCTAAAAGATTTATTATGGAAAGTATTTTTTTTCTTTCCGTTTAATATTGTCTTTAAATGCTGGTTCTCTAAGATGCAAATACAAGTAAAATGTCTTTCCTGGAGAAAAAACTATATTGTATTTTACGGTAGTTTACTGCCAGTCATCAGTCTTGATTGTGACAGCAGAAGAAGACATCAAATTGACAATATCCTACCGTATTTTGGAATAACAGTATGTTACTGCTGGAATTCCACCGTAAATTTACAGCCATTTCTAAGAGTGCAAGGACAAATATTTACAAGCCACCGACTTCTTAATTCAGGATCGCTTGGAAATTAATTAAAACTTTAAAGCCCATTATATTAGGAAGACAC
>NW_015118313.1:6387-8943 GCF_001443285.1 Poecilia latipinna | reverse complement strand
GATAGTTTTAGAGATCTTTGTGACTGTGAGTAAACCAAATACCAAGGTATTTAAATTTGACAGAGCTGCTTTTGAAAGGAGCTGGACCCATATGCTGCTCTTCTATTGAGGTCACAGGCATCAATTCACTTTTTTGAAGGCTAACCTTCAAAAAAGCCAGATAAAGCCAGATATGTTTCCAAACTTTTGAAGTAAAATAAGTAACTCAGTAATACTAGACAAGGGATCTGAAATATAAAGAAGTGTATCATCAGCATATAAAGAAACTTTATGTTCAGTGCCAAACCGATTGATACCTATAATTTCTGGGCTATTCTGCAAAGCCACTGCGAGTGGTTCAATTGCGATTGCGAATAAGAGTGGTGAGAGTGGGCACCCCCTCCTCATACCACATTTCAATTCAACATAACTGGATAGATTACTGTTAGTGCGTACTGTTGCCATTGTCAAGGTATACATCATCTTCACCCATGAAACAAATTTAGGGCTGAAATTAAACATCTCCAAGGTCTTAAAGCAGTGGTTCTTAACCTTTTTTGGGGGTACCGAACCCACCAGTTTCATATGCACATTCACTGAACCCTTCTGTAGTGATAAAATGATTTTTTTCCCCAAAAATTCAAGACATAGGGGTGACACAATTAGAATCTAGTTGGGTCACCCCAAGATCACTAAGTCTTCTTAAAAGGTAGAGTCTCTGAGAACAGTTCTTCAAAATATAGTCAGTGTTTTCAGCAAAGTTGAGCTGACTGTCCAGGGACGTCCCAAGGCATTTAAAATTTGCCACAGTTTCAACAGGTTGGTCATCGAGAGAAACTGGAACCACTTTAAGGTCTTGTTTAGATAATTTAATTAGCTCTACATTCTTAATAGAATGAAAAATTAATAATAAATAATAAAGACTTTGCTGTATTCTGATTTAGTAATGTAATTAGATTAGTTGTGTTACCACCCTCACGCCACTAGAGGAAGTAGAAGGCCAGAAAAGATGCGACTAAGGAGCAGATTTAGAAGTACACAGAAAGCAACGGAAACTCTTAAAAACTGTGAGCTGCGCTGAAGTAAATGAAAGAGAGAAGTTCAAATACATCCTGAGAGAGAAACTCCTTCCTAAAGAAAAAGCTATATCACAGATTTCAAAAGAAATTTAAAACGGGAGATCGTGGATAGGAAATTGTGCCCCCTTCACTTCCGGACTGCAACGGACCCATTTCCAAATAAGGTATGAGACTGACAATGGTCCGTCCCCGCCCCTTTCTGTTTGCTGCAGCTTTAGAAGTACACCGAAAGCTACAGAATTTGGTAAAAACTGTGAGCTTTGCTGAAGTAATTAAAGACACAAGTTCAAATCCATGCTGAGTGGAACTCCTTCAATCAGTGCTCCTCCGGAGCTCTGATTGGCTAAGCAATGTAACGTAATCCTCTGCAGCAAGTGATGGCAAAGCGGCGCGTCATCACGATTTTACGCAAGTGTGTCTTTACCTACGCGGCAGAGGCTCCGCCGAACCGCTGAGACCTACTCACCGAACCCCTGGGGTTCGATCGAACCCAGGTTAAGAACCACTGTCTTAAAGAGACAGTTCCACTCCACCCGGTCAAACGCTTTCTCATCAACGTTAAAATCTTATCACAGATGTGACCAGGCGGGGCGGAAGTATACAACACATTGAACAATTACCTGACATCAAAGAAGGATTTACGATTTTTAACAAAACCCGTCTGGTCAGGTGAGACAATTGTGGGGATAATCTGTTCGACTAGATTCGCCAACAATTTTTGCATCAGTTTTTAGAAGCGATATCAGCGATATGAACTGCAGCTCAAAGGGTCTTTATCCTTCTTTAAAAGCAAGGAAAATACAGCCGGATGCATAAATCTTTTCTCACCTTTAATGAAAGAAAGTAGATATCTAAAAGGCAGATAGTGGGTATTTTTAATCTTCTCACTTTTAACAAAAGAAAGTAGCTATCTAAAAGGCAGATAGTGGGTATTTTTAATCTTTTTTCACATTTAACAAAAGAAAGTAGCTTCCTCAAGTTAAAGGGGGAAGCTTGAGTGTAAATCAATTGAAGCATGTGTAAACACAGCTTGAAGGAAAAATGGATATATAAAAAAAAGCAGGCCACACTGACAATGCAGCTGCCCTTTCCCCTTTGAGACAAAGAGATACTTGCTGCAAAATCTTCGTCTCTCGCCGCCGCTGCAGCCATTCTGCGTTTCACCTCTCACTGTGAGCCCGTCTTCAGCCGCTGCCGTCTCCTCTGTCCCCATGGTCATGGTGTCCCAGGCGGCATGGCTGGTGGCGTGGCCCGACCCAGTAAGTGGGTTCTCCGCACCACTCTGCCCACCCTGGTTAGCTTGTTTTTTGTTGTTGTACTTTTTCTGTTTTAGGGCGTCTTGAAGCCGCCCTTGAGGGGGCAGGCTTCATGTGTAAGCATCGGCCAATCACAATCCCCCAAAATTAGGGAAATCGGTCCCAGAAATCAACTGGTTGATAAATCAGTTGGCCAATAAAAGTATCCTATCTTAATCATGTATATAATGTAAACAGCACTG
>NW_015118313.1:0-1718 GCF_001443285.1 Poecilia latipinna | reverse complement strand
CACATTGTTAGCAGAACTAGAGGGCCCCAAAACCACATTTCGCTTAGGGCCCCATGGAGGCTTGGGCCGGCCCTGAAGCCTTCCCACTCCAGGTTTTCTTTTACCTTTGCACGATGCCCCAAAACCCGCCGGTGTTCTGACTATCGTGCGCATTACCATAAGGTATGCTGGATTTACAGGTATGACGGATAGTCAGAACACCTGCTGCACAACAGCAACTTGACATGAAGCTGCTTGACAGTGGGTTTAATTTTCTTTGGTTCAAAGGCATCACCTTGACTACACCAAACAATCTTTTCCATCCACAAGGCTGAATAGCACAAACTTTGTTTTCTCTAACCAAAACCTTTGGTGGGCAGCTGTGAATGTCAGTCAGGCTTGAAGTTGTTTTCGAGCAGACGGCAACCAATTGAGGCAAAGTGCCGCAATTTCTGATGAGAGGAATGGTCATAAATTTAGCCAGAATTATGCTAGAAAATAGATGCAGTGTTTATAATTGTATGTGGACAAAGCAGAGAGACTGAGCCTTCCTCTGAGTCTCTCTCAATGAAGGACCAGAAACACCTGGATGCTGTGCAAAGGGGTAAATGCTTTTTAAAAGTTTCTAATTTTCTATTAATAAACATAAGCTGGAATTTTTAGAGCTGATTTTAACATCCTACAATTTATTATCGAACTGCTGGTGTTTGTATGTTTCAATTTAAAAAAGAAAGACTTCAATTCCCATGGTTCATCACTATTTTATTTGGTCCCTGGTATTAACGCCGGGATTTCAAATTTGCGCTCTACAAATTAGCAAGCTTGGTGTTACTTTTTCCCTAAACAATATAACTTTATAATATCTTTAAAATAGCAGGAATATGTCAAATATTTCCCCTTCAAAAAGGGAAATTACTCGATAAATAAATATTTTTTCCATCTCTAACTTCTCCTCATGAAATGTATAAATAACACACGCTACCATTTATTCTTAAGTGGCACGCGCAAAAGTCAGCAGGACAGCAAGCACGTGCCCTCTCTGACACAAAAACAAAGTAAAAACGACTTGAAATATTTCCATAAATCAAGACTGAGGGCGACTGCTGCGCATCAACCGTGATGTCACTGATTTGCAGTCAGATTATGGCCTTTTCTTCAGGCAGGGGGCGGGAGAGAGAGAGAGAGAGAGAGAGAGAGAGGAAAAAGTCGAGCATTAGGGTCTGCTGGGAGCCAGCCCTTCCTCACAGCAGCACCAGCACCACGTAATCAGGCTGGTCCAGGGCAGAAGCCACGCAGCGCTTTGCTCACTGATAAGACTCCTTGGAAGAAGTATAAGAGCGCAAACTACAACTCTGAGCATGAGGATTTACTTTCTAAAGAGGAGAAAGGAAGAGCTTGGAGCGCCTTCTCGCTCTCCTTCACTCTGCTGGCAACGGGACGGAGCTCACAGGCGCACACAGCTCCGCGAGCCGAGCCGCTGTCCCCTTCCTCATCCTCCTCATCCTCCTCATCCTCCCCTCCGCGCGCCGAGCTGAGGAGAGAGGCTCGCTCGCGCCTCCATAAATGCCCGGTCCGTTGGAGAGGCTCGAGGCTGGGCAGCAAGATGAGCTCGTGGGTCCAGCTGCTGCTGCTCGCGTTGCTGGCGGCGTCTGCGCAGTTTGGTGTGGCCGAGGTAAGTAAAACTGGGGGGGAAAAAATCACCAGTAAAAGTTTACTGACACCTGTCAGGAAACTTAGCT
>NW_015118312.1:6141-8960 GCF_001443285.1 Poecilia latipinna | reverse complement strand
TGCTCACGTTCTTTTGGTAGCTTTTCTGGTTTTAGAAAGCATCTAAATAGATGCCATGTTAGTAGCTCATTTGAATCTGTAGAAGATGGGGAGTTTTCACCTTACAAAGCTGTTCTGGACACAAGAGATGCCAGAGATGTTGAAATGGTGACTGAATCTTTAGAGGCTGACACAGATTTATGTTCAACAAACATTGTAAATAGTTGTGCATCAGTAATTTCAGATATGGAGGCTGCAGGTGTTGGCCAAAGTTTGGTGAATTCTGTTGTGATTTCCATGGAAGAGATTGTAAAAGACATCCAACATCACGCTAAAGAAACTGTAATAAAGAATGTATTTAGCAGTGAAAGAGATACTGTGATGTGCAAGAAAGTTGAAGCATGTTTTGAAGAACTTGAGAATCCTTTCACAATTCTTAACTCGGAATACAAAAGATCTAAATTTTTGTCAAGCAAGTGGGAAACTGTAAAACCAATTGAATGTGTAATTGGATCAAGATTTGACACTAGACGAAATAAGAAGACAGGAACATATGATCAGGTTGTAGTTCAAGACAAGTTCATGTATGTTCCAATTCTATGTACTTTGGAGTCTATATTTAAAAGTCCATATTCTACTGAAATGTTGAAAAGCTCAACTTTTGATGACTCAACCCTTAAAGATATTTATGATGGATCTTTTTTTAAGGGTCATCCTTTGTTTTCAACTGAAAAGCACTCAGTGCAAATCCAGATGTTTTATGATGATGTTGAGGTAGCAAACCCTCTTTGTTCCAAACGAGGGATTTACAAATTGGCTGCAATATATTTGACATGACGTAACTTCTCTCCAAAAGGGATTTCTCTTTTGGCTAACATTCACCTTTGTGCCTTGTTTCATGCACAAGATGTTAAACGGTACGGCTTCAGTGAAATTCTTGCACCTATTGTTAGAGACATGAGAGTTTTGGAAACTGATGGAGTTGTTATTCCACTGTGCGGTTGCCATGTTCATGGGAGTATTGTGCAGGTTACTGGGGATCATTTAGGCCTACATAGCCTGTTTGGCCTGGTTGAGTCTTCAGTGCCAGGTATTGTTGCAGGTTCTGTTTGGCTGAAAAACTTTCAAACAGAATTCTCCAGAGATTCTTCCAAAATAGTGCTGCACACCAAAGAAATGCACACTGCCAAGAAATGGCTTCCAATCCCTCTCTTCCTGATGTTTTTGGTGTGAAGCGTTCATGTATTTTAAATTCACTTATGTTGTTTCACACAACTGAAAACTTCTCAGTTGATGTGATGCCCGACATTTTTGAAGGGATTGGCCAGTACGAGTTGAACATTTAGTTTGAGTGTTTTAAAGAACACATTACATTGGAGGAAGTGAATCTGAGAATACAAACTTTTGACTATGGATTCATGGAGAGGAACAACAGGCCAGTGGCTGTGAATTTATGTGGAGAATCGAATGATCTGGGACTAAATGCAGTTCAATCATGGTGCTTGCTGAAGAATGTTCCTCTCAGGTTTGGAGATCTGGTAACATCTGATAATCCACACTGGCGCCTCCTCCTTTTACTGCTACAAAGTGTAAATATTGTTCTTTCTCCAATGTTAACCCAAGGTCTGTGTGTATATTTAAAACATTTGATTGTGGATCATCACAAACTGTTTAAAAAGTTGTATCCACAGAGAAAACTTTTACCAAATTTTCTCATCCATTATTCTAGGTGCATTCAGAAAATTGGCCCTGTGCTTCATAGCTGGTGCATGCGCTATGAAGGTAAACACAATTTTTTTAAGAAACAGTTAAAGTCATTTAAAAACATTACCAAAACACTCGCTAAAAAACATCAAAATTATATGGCACATGTTTGGCAAGCTTCTTCAACTTTTAATCGATTGGACATTGGACCAGGGAAAATGGTATCTTTAAACCTGGTAAAAGGAGGTTCTGACATTTCTGACGCAATGCAAGTGTCTCATGAGGCTCAAGTTATGAAAGTGAACTGGGCAAAACACAGTGGGTTTATTTACCGTCCTCATCTGGTTATTTGTGGCAAAGTTGAATCTGAGATGCCTGTCTTTTACCAGATCAAGTCTGTGTTCATAGTTAAAGACAAATTGTTGCTGCTTACATTGCCTTTATGTACAGTAACTTTTCATGAACATTTTCATGCTTATGAAGTTACTAAAATGGTGCAAGATTTTGTTGTGTTTGATGTCAACCATCTATGTTATCCAAAGCCCTTTGACATACAAATGTCATATGAAGCAAATGACACTGCTCTCTTTGTTGTCCCATATTGCTATCTTTGGTGAACTTTGTTTTGAAGATGATTAAAATGACACTGTTGAAGTAATTTTGCCACTGGATCATCAAGTTGAATAAATGTTGTCACTGTCAATTTATAACTTTGTGATTATTGTGATTGGTAGATTTTATAAAAGCCATATAATGCTAAACTTTAGCATTGTATAGCTAAAAATGCTATATAATGCTAAAGTTTAGCATTATATGGTATATGTGTAAAAACAAAAACTGGAGAAAGGGAAAAAAAACAACACAATAAAGTGTACATTTTTAAGTAAATTTAGTGTAAAATTAACTCCATAAAAATAACAGTATTACTCTGAAGAGTGTAAACAAAGAGTAGTGTTAAATAATTTGACTCATTGACTTGTTAATTTTGACACTAAAATGAGTAAAATTAACTCTGAAAATGTGACACTGGCTATAGAGAACATTTTACACTGTTTTCTAGTGGGACCAAATGTTTTCTGAAACGGAGTTAAATTCAACTCTATAGGTGTTAAATTGACACTTTGTTTTTTACTGTG
>NW_015118312.1:0-639 GCF_001443285.1 Poecilia latipinna | reverse complement strand
AGATATTCATGTGAAATCACTCTGGATCCAAACACAGCAAACACACGGCTGAGACTATCAGAGGGGAACAGGAAGGTGACAGTAATGGATCAGGACCAGTTTTATTCTAGTCATCCAGACAGATTCACTTATTATGATCAGGTTCTGAGTAGAGAGAGTCTGACTGGACGTTGTTACTGGGAGGTGGAGTGGAGAGGGGGAGTTAATGTATCAGTCGCATACAAGAGTATCAGCAGAGTAGGATTGGGTAATGAATGTTTATTTGGAAATAATGATAAATCTTGGGCATTATATTGTTCTCAAAGCGATAGAACATTTAGACACAACAGCATCCGGACCTCCATCCCAGGTCCAGTTCCCTCCAGAGTCGGAGTGTACCTGGATCACACAGCAGGTATTCTGTCCTTCTACAGCGTCTCTGAAACCATGACTCTCCTCCACAGAGTCCAGACCAGATTCACTGAACCGATACTGGCTGGAGTTTTTGTTTATGGTCCTGGATCCTCAGCAGAGTTCAGTAAACCCAGATAGATTTCCTCTTGTCTCTCAGGTTGTTGATCAGGGTTCATGGTTCTGGTGTCTCTGCTGTTCTGATCTTCTTTATTTTTCCGGTTTAGTTCTTTGTGTTACAGGAGCCAT
>NW_015118311.1:7156-8964 GCF_001443285.1 Poecilia latipinna | reverse complement strand
GTTTTTGGTGCAGCGGAGTGTTGCGGGCGAGAACACGATGATGGGGATACTGGGGACAGTCAAAGGGAGCGGAGGAGGGTGGGAGTAGAGTTGACGGCGGATAAAAAGTCGACCCGGCGGCTTCTTCCAGTTCGCTGTCCTTGTTTCCTGTCACCACCAGAGCTGCTCCACTGACTGTCGCTGGTCGCTTCATGGCGGTTGTCCTTTTTTTTTTTTTTCTTCCTCCTTTGACCACAGCTGGCGGGCTCGAGCGGCTACGTCAAACAGATCTCTGACAAGAGGACAACACACCAGTCGCCTGGAGGGAGGAAACTGAAGATTACCGGATGCTAAAACCTATCACGCTTCAAAACACACCTGAGCGGGTTTTGATGCGAGCAGGAAGAAAGACGGATAGCTACAAATCTGAAACGCAAGCTGAGCTGCTAACAGACTTCCAATGTGGTACGACACGAGGACTCGAGCCTGATGACGACTGTTTGTTTTGGAGAGGAAAGAGACGGTTTATCTAACTGCGTGGCACGAATGATTTAATCTGAATCGCGTCACAGCTAAAAAAGCAACCCCACTTTCCAGTCATTTGATATGTGAAATGGAATTTGCTTTAATGATTAAAGCCTCTAAAGTTAGTCGCCCTCCTTCTACTGCCTGATTTCCAAAAGGAAGGACTGGGTGGTCATGAGACGCAAAGCCCTGACTCATGGCAAAAGAGAAGAAAATTGACTTTTCAATGCCTCAACAGTACATCCCCTGTTCTTCTATTATCCCTCGGGGAGCTGATGAATTCCTGCAGATCAGACACAGAACAGTAAACCAGGAAAACGATGAGCACATGACAAATAAAAAAAAAACAAAAAGTATTCATACTGATGTACTTTTTTCACACATTTTCATGTTACAAATTTCTATGCATTTTATTTGAATTTGATGTGACTCAGTTGAATTCAAAGGTGCCTTATTTAAGCCAAAGGGAAATTTATTCCTGTTGTAAGAAAAGTCATCCAAGTATCTTCACAGCGTCAGTGTGGATGGTGACGCTGGTGGCAGGAAGGACTGAAGACTGCTGCAGTACAACAGTCTTATGATCGTCACGACACGCCAACGGCTGAATTCTTGGGCAGCAAGGATGATATTCCACAGCCACTTGCCCTGGATGACACCATGAGGTTTTTGGCAAGCGCTGCCAGTCCACTTTGTTTGCTTTTGCCACTTCTCTTTAAAAATCTCTCCCTTGTTGTACGGTTAGAAAGCTGGGCAGAGACGTCAGCTATTTAATCCTTGACAGTCTGACAGAAAGATGGTTTGAACTTTCATCTTCTCTCTCCTGCTCTTCATCCTCTCACCTCCTTTGAGATTTGGGGTCAGAGTTCAGGTATTATTTGAACTTTTTACATGCTAATCAGCTGCTCCCAGTTGTAAAAACAACACCTTGTTGCCAAGTATCTAAAAGTAAAAAGATAGTGCAAAATTTCTTCCAGCTGCATAGCATCCAAAACCAAATGGAATACTATGCAATGCCTCAACCTACCTCCCCCCCACTAAAATTAGGAAAAGTTTACAAAAAGAACAAATTTATTTACCGGAGAAGCTGGACAGATTTGATGGGAGGAGGAATGGAGTTAAATAATGCGACAAAGTAAGAACGTTAAGTAACATATTTTGTCACTCAGATATTTTTTATGCTTTCATAATTGCCGGGACCAAGTCATCATTATAATTTAGCACTGGAAGTAAACATGGTGTTTCTGGCTTTCTAATTCTGGGTATAACTTAAAAAACAAAAAAAAAACAACAAAAAAAAAACTAAG
>NW_015118311.1:0-397 GCF_001443285.1 Poecilia latipinna | reverse complement strand
CTTTGGGGATGTTCCCCATTTTGATCTTCCAGTCCATATTCTGCACAGATGTTCCTGTACAATATGCCCGCCACTTGGTTATGTCGTTCCATGTACGCTTTCCCTGCCAGCATCTTGCACCCTGCTGTTATGTGCTGGACTGTCTCAGAGGCCTCCTTGCACAACCTACACCTTGGGTCTTGTCTGGTGTGGTAGATCTGAGCTTCTATTGCTCTGGTGTTTAGGGCCTGTTCCTGTGCAGCCAGGATGAGGGCCTCCTTGAGTCCAGCTTTCTCCAGCCATTGGTAGGATTTCCTGATATCAGCCACTTCAGTTATTTGTCGGTGGTACATCCCATGTAGGGGCTTGTCCTCCCATGATGGTTCCTCCAGCACCTATATATATATATATATATATA
>NW_015118310.1:0-8972 GCF_001443285.1 Poecilia latipinna | reverse complement strand
TTTAAAACCTTCTGTCACAATATGCTTTTATAGCCACTGCAAGAAGAGCTGACCAGTTTGATCCTTAATTCATTAGTTTGTGGCATTTTAATGTTTACATTTACCCTCCTGCTTTGTTCGTTTCTGAGGTACAGCAATAATGTTTGTGGATCAATTTTTTTCAGTGGGTGATCTTTATAATTGAACTTGAGACACGTATACTTCACTTAGTCAAACTGACTCGTTGATTAAAATCAAGACAAATGAGTGATGCAGAGTATTTATGTTTCCCCCCACTGCCTCTGAGTGTCAGTGTGGGTGGAGTTTGCCCACAGGAACAGAAAAGGTTCCCGTCAAAAGTTGCATGAACACCTGCTTTCTAGCAGTTTCCTAGTGAAGTAAAGAGAATAGTGAGAAAGTGTGCATGCATGTGTATAGTGTGTGGTGAAATACATCTCATAGCTGCAAAGAAACGTATAGAATAGGACATTTTTTTAATCTTATTTTACCCTTCAACTTGACTGTCAGGTCAAATTGACCTGAACAGTATCTATGTAACATGTAGAACCGGGGGGATGTGTAAAAAGAAACATTTTCAATTTATATGTAGAGTGAATCTATTAAGACAAAAGAGACAAAGTTTCATGCAAACAAAAAAAAACAATACTACCGACTATTTTAAAAAAATATGTAAAAATTAAACCAGGTCAATTTGACCGGCAACATAACAGGAGGGTTAAGCTCTTTCTGAAAATATATTAAGATATACTCCAAATATTTATTATTTTATTAATGTAAGGCCAGAAAGTATCAGTTAACTTTAAGAAATATTGACTCAGGGTGTTGCAGATATAGACGTCATAGTTCTTTTGCTTGGAACAATTGAACAGTTTTGGAGCACATTCAAGCAAATCTTTATTTTGTACAATGAATGTGATTTAAATCTAATTTAACTTCCAGATTCTCCTTGGAGTCCCAGCATTAATGTTCCCTCTGACCTGAAGGAGCATCAGTCTGTCACTGTAACCTGCTCAGCTTTCACTCCCTGTCCACACTCACCTCCTGAACTCACCTGGAATCTCCAACAAGACTCTCTCAGACAAACAGAGAAAAACACAGATGGAACCTTTACAACTAAAATCCAGGAGAACATCACTCTGTCAGACACACATGATGGATACAACATCAGATGTTCTGCCAGATATCCTGTGATTGGAGGAAACAAGACAGCAGAGACAGAAGTGACTCTCAGTGTTTCATGTAAGTGATCCTGTCAGCAGGTCATGGTTCAGCTGTTTGTGATCAATAAAGTTCATGTGTCTCATTTTCCTCAGATGCTCCTAGAAACACCTCAGCATCCATCAGTCCATCAGGTTTGGTGTCAGCAGGTAGCTGGGTGGAGCTGAGCTGCTCCAGCAGAGCCAAACCTCCACCCAGATTCACCTGGTTCAGGAACAGCAGAGATGGAGACATGAATGTGTCTGTTGGCCAGATTTTCAGCTTCAATGTTACTGAGGGAGGAGAGTTTCACTGTGTGGCTACAAATCATCTGGGTAATGATTCATCATCAAGGATCTGTGTCACTACTGAAGGTAACGGTTAGCTTCTTTATCTTTGGTCCTTTCTTATTCTTTTGAAACACATTTGTGTTTTATGACCATGTAAGAAACTCTCTTGAAACAAACACACAACAATCCATTCAGAGTTTGTTGCAGTTTAGATTAATATACTTAGAGCTGACATAGGTAACGTGCCATGAGAAAATCTGGAACATATTGCCAGTACAAAAATGGAGAAAGAGAAAATAAAAACTACCAATTTCTGAGCATAGAGGGATTTTTAATTTTTCATTAAAGTAGTTAAAGTCATTAAGAAATCACTCCATGCATTCAAAGGCACTTTCAGAGGCTATGGGGGAACTCTCCACTCATGTTTCTAGGAACATCTGAAGAAAATGAGACACACATGAACTTTATTAACATACCCAGCTGTGTTTGACTATTCACATGCTTTTGGTTGTAGTTTTGGTCATTAAGCTGGATGTCTGAAAGAAATACATGGCTAATTAACAAAGCCGCCACATTTCAAGAAGACAGAGACAGCAGAGAGGACTCAAATTTGACTGCACCCATGCAGTCTACAGATCTTGATAAAATCCTTGTACAAGTTGCCAGATCTGAGGATTCTGATGCATCAGCACCAGCTGTGCTCCAGGAGGAGATTGTAAGCCTGTCTTACACCTGCAAAAATAAAAATAAATAAATAAACGTTATCGCAGTTATCTGGTTTGGGCCAAATCAGAGTAAAATGATCTGCCTTGGTAACAGGCCATTGGAAAAACAGAGACAAAACTTTAAGTAGATGGTTGATCCCAAAATAAGCCCAACATTATTGAAGCTTTTTCTGCTTCCTACATCACCCTTTGATTAAGTATGGTAACTTCTTTTATTTTTTTTATCGTTTGTTTAACATCTTCCAGCTTTATTTTATCGCTTGTTGTAAAAGAAAAAAAAAATCTGGCTATTTTTTCTTTTTACCACCACCCCTCAATCAGTTTTCCTGATTATTTCATATGATGTTTTGACTTTGTTAAATGTTTATCTGATGTGAAACTCCAGATTCTCCTTGGAGTCCCAGCATTAATGTTCCCTCTGACCTGAAGGAGCATCAGTCTGTCACTGTAACCTGCTCAGCTTTCACTCCCTGTCCACACTCACCTCCTGAACTCACCTGGAATCTCCAACAAGACTCTCTCAGACAAACAGAGAAAAACACAGATGGAACCTTTACAACTAAAATCCAGGAGAACATCACTCTGTCAGACACACATGATGGATACAACATCAGCTGTTCTGCCAGATATCCTGTGATTGGAGGAAACAAGACAGCAGAGACAGAAGTGACTCTCAGTGTTTCATGTAAGTGATCCTGTCAGCAGGTCATGGTTCAGCTGTTTGTGATCAATAAAGTTCATGTGTGCCTCATTATTCCCAGATGCTCCTAAACACACCTCAGCATCCATCAGACCATCAGTAGGTAGCAGGGTGGAGCTGAGCTGCTCCAGCAGAGCCAAACCTCCTGTCAACGGCTTCACCTGGTTTAAGAACAGTTCAGAAGGAGCCATTAAGTTATCTGTGGGCCAGGTTCATAGTTTCAATGCCATTGAGGGAGGTGAATATTATTGTATGGCCATGAATGATCTGGGAAATCAAACATCTCCAGTGATCCATGTTTCTGTCATTGGTAAGTTGGTAACTGTATTGTATCTTCTGTTCTCAAACATATAAATGATCTCTCTAAACTCAGAACATTTTGTTTGTTTCATGAAGGTTTGCCGATTAACCCTCTTTACTGGGGAATCATTCCAGCAGGATGTATAGTGTTCATCTGTCTGTTTGCTGGTTTTTGGTGAGTATCAGAAATTCAATTTGTGAGAAGCTAAATCTAGGTTACCCTACGCAGGTACAGTTCTTCACACTGCAGTGGAATTTTGCACCAACCAAGAGATATGAAGGCTGAAAGAAGATCTTTTCCATTTGTTCCATGAAGGGTGCTTGAAACTGCAAACCAAATCTAATTTTTGAGATCGTTACACGCCCTCTCCAGTAATTAAATAATTTACACTTAAACATAATTTTTAAACTTTTGTAGGTAAGAATTAACGGTATAAAAATACTTTGGGGAGTCTAAACATGAGGAAACAAAGAAGACCCTTCCAAACTGGAAGTCTTTATTTTGTTTTTCCGAGTAAATGTGTTGTTCGTTTTGCTTTACTGCCGTTGTGAATAGCGCTGTGTGTACAGGGATCAAGATTGCAAAATTCACAGTGTTCCACCATTTCAGGACAGAGTGCATTATTTTCTGCCGTAACACTTTTATTATTGACTTATTATTCAGAATTACAGATTAACCAACAGTGAATCCAACCCTGAATTATGTTTCAGGGCTGGTTGAGTGTCTCCAATATTTTGGATAACTATTTCTAATTCAGAGAATAAGCCATGACATTGGTCTCAGATTACAGTGGTGGTACACATGTACAGCATATGTAGTGCCTGTCTGCAATCATGCAGTGGATTATTTATTTTTTATTTTTTTAACTTGTCCAAAAAATGTAGGGTAGGCGAGTTTATCTGGAGATCAACTTGTATATTGTACTGTTGTATCAAAGCCATAGAAAAATGACTTGTAAACTTATTTCCTACGTCATTGAAATAATAGTCAGTTATTCAATGACAGGAACAGGGCACTGAGGCAAGAGGAAGATGTTGCATATCAGAGTTCTCGTTACTGAAATGTCGGCACTTAAACCACAGTGGATCTTTGCTGGCAGCCCCTTCTCAAGATAATGTGCTGCTCTTGATTTGTATTTACATTTTATGGTTGAGTCAGTGTTACTGAAACAGTTTTACCTGTCTATGAGACACTGCATGATTCTGGTTGAAAAAGTCCCTGACTTCATATCTGAATTTTAACATTTTTATTTTATGCCCCTGCTTTGCAATATTCTTTCATTTGCTTTTATATCCTGTACAGTAATTTTGATTGTCTTGAGTATGTAAGATGCTATACAAATAATCTTGCATCTATGTCTGCCAGGTACTTTAACTCCAAATACCGAGCTCCCAAACAGACTCAGGTGAGTTAATGCAACAGTTGTGTCTACAAAACCGCAATCAGTTTTTACTTGTACATTTTATTCATTTATTTTTTTTTACCACTTCCTTATAAACATTGTTTGTTTTTCAGAGTCAAATCAGCGATGTCCAAATGTCAGCCACTAAACCAGAGGAACAGCTGCATTATGGAGAAATAACGTTTAGCAGAAAGACGCCTGAAACTTCCTCCAGATTGGTGCAGCACAACGAACAGACTGTGTACGCGGAGGTGAAATTGTCACAGCGAGAAAGCAGCTCTAAGCAGACTCCTGGGAACCCCGAGGATGTTTGCTGCGAAGAAAAAAAAGAATAACCTCTGTTGTGTGACGGCAGACATCTAAAGTTTTGTCTGTGTAAGGGGAAAGGCTATGATAAAGATGGAGAGTCTGCACCTCAAGACCTTGTCACCCTCCAATGCGCGTGCTTCTGTCAGTTATTAGGGATGAACAACATGGCTACCAAGAAAAAGTTGTTCATCGCTTAAAGATGAACATACGTACGGAAACACAACTTTTAATTTGTTCAGTTTATAGTTAGCTGGTGCTACATGTAATAATGTGGTGCTCTTCCATCACAGATGCTTCTGCTGATGCCTGGAGCGGCCATGTTGATTTGTGAATTTACAGTTACAAGTTGCATCCCTCTGTCCCAGTGTGAAGTCCGACTTCGGGGGTCATTCAAGTTGATTTTTCCAAACGGGAAGTCAGAACGTCCGAGTTCCAACTGCAAATGGAGCGCACCAAATTCCTCAGCTTTAACATTTGTGGAAAAATAGAACAGTTTTTAGACTGTAAGCCATGGATCATAAAAATTTCAGAACCATATCATTGCTGGTACTTCCTAATATGTAAAACATGCAGACTATTAGAGTTTGTACTTTCATTTTGTTTTCTTACTTTATTTTTTATTTTTTTCACTTGGACCGTAACAATATAACAAAATGTATTATGTGACTGATAGATTGTAGGTGAGTTGGCGTGTCAGGCGATGGCTAGACTTCCCATTTCTGCAGTGACTAGTGATTATTCACAATTTGGAGTCAAATTGTGCTACTGTAAAAGACAATGCATTAGTTCTCTGCAATATAAACAAGCTATTATGTGGACAATGTTGCTAATATTTTTTGTTGTACCAGGAAGGGTTGCCTTCCCTTTTCTGAGGTTCAGTGAAAGGCAGATGATTTTAAAACTCAGTAAACGCACAAATTAGGAAGTAAAGTTGTTGTTTTGTTTTTGTTTTGTTTCTGAATCTCAGAAAATGATTGTTTTCTATACAGTCACCTGCTGCCAGTAAAATAAAGAGCACATTTTTTCAGGAATCGAAATGTATAAATAAATAGACCCCACATGTTTCAGCAAATTTTCCCTTCATCACAGAAGTGACGACGCTTGTAAAATAACATGCTTAATAACATGCTCTAGCATTTACTGGGCAAATATGCCAATGTGTGTTTTTTAATCAAAGCTGGTTGGAAAATATAACTTCTGTAATCTTTAAAAAAAAATGTTTGCCTCATAAATAAGCTGTGAGAATTATTCTTCAATTGTTCTTTTTAACTTTTCCTTGACTTACGGGACATGTTAAATGCCTATTTGATCAAATAAATACTCTGCACTTTACAGTTCGTTAAAAAAATATGCAAGCATCTGTCAGAATTAGGTGATTATTATTGCTTCTCTGCAAATTCTGACCAATAAAAAAAGTAGCTAATATACTTTCTTGTAACATCTTTTCTTTCTGTCTTGTTGATGCACATTTATCACACCTGGCACTTTTCTCCACCCTTTCCAAACTGGTTAGACCACCGACCCCTAAGCATTTAATCATCCTGCAGAAAAGTGTGACTATTTCTGTGAACATAATTACTGGTCCTTAAAATTTGTCCTTAAAGTTGATGTGTTAGAAGGAAGAATAACAGAAAAGCATACGACTCTCAGCAGGCTTGACATGGAATGCATTGCGACGGTTTGACATGTGAGTCAGATTATCTTCAAAACTGGAGGATTTTTGTTGTTGTTGTTGTTTTGTTTTGGTGTTTCTGGCCAGTATGTATCAAAAATGTGTCCAAAAGAAACTGGGGGACACAGAAATGGGCAGCCAAGACTCATGGAGAACAAATCAAATGCTATTTATTGTTTTTAGCCTGTTCCTACAAATGATCTCCTGTAGCTGTAGTTCCAGAGTTCATCATGCGTGATAACAGAGGCAGTTTTGGTCTTGTTTACTTTGGTTTCTGCTTATTTGCATGAAAAACAATCACATGAAGCCCCCGTTGTTACTATTTAGTATGTTTATCGTAGATCAACAGAGGCAACAGTGTACATACAGAGTAAGAGTGTGTAGCTGCCCAGCAACACGGTTCACGCCGGATTAAACCCCCATGCCTTCAGGTAATATAGACTTGAAGCAGTGATGAGAAGGAGTTGAGTGTGATTTACTTCTTTTTGTCTAAGCATTTGGAGAGGAAGACATACAGACACGCCATGCTGCAGTTTATGGAGGTTTGTGCGCACAAGTCTTCTTTTTTTTTTTTTGGAGATGCTTGTGAATCTCATTGATTAAAGTTAGATTATTATAACATTCAGCAGCCTCTCAGTAAAACAAAAAAAATATGTTTTTATGGAGTGCTGAGATGAGGGGAGGAAATCTACATTACCCTCAACATTTATTGGAACTCACAGTAAAGATGTGCTACAAAGTCTTAAAGGGGCGGGAGTATTATGTATTTTCCAGGCACACGGTGCCATTTTATTGCATAATCAAGTAGCTGTGTTGTTAGAAAAAAGCTGCACATATCAAAAATGACGCAGGCATTTCTGACGCCATTAAATTGGCCTTTGTCTCTTTAAGAGTCTCCCAATGTTTCCAATACTCCCTCTTTAATAATTCATTACAGCAATCCTTCTCCAAGAGTTGAGTGACCTCCGCATGGTTCCCATGTGAGACTCAAGGATTCCTCAAACCTGCATGAAAACGTCAAAGCCACACTCCAGGTACGTTTTTGACAAAAAGAAATAACAGTACAACTTGATGTAAAGCACAAACAAAGTAAATTTTGTATGATCCTTTTAAAATAAATGGAGACACATTGACCACTAGATGTGGCCACTGCTAGAGTTTTCTCTCAACAAGTTTGTGGTTTTCCCTCTTTTTTTGTCAACCTTTCCAGCCACCTCTTGTGTTTGGTGAATTTTCATCTAGCTTCGTTTTTTTTTTCTCTTTGCTTCATCATCATAAATCATGAATTTATTGTACATATTCTATGTAAAATAGGTGTAAGTGATAACTATCTTCTTATTTACGTTTCCTGATTTTTGAAGATCAGCACACATCAGCCTTATTTCAGTGACATGCATCATTTTTGGAGTGGCTAAAAGAAACAGGCCATTATCTTTTATTTGTGATATTTATGTATTCACTTATATTTATTTTATGGGAATTGAGACATCGCTGAATGAAATATGTTATTTAGATGGGATTGTATCGCCTGTGAGTAAGTGAATGTACTTAGGCCAAAGGTTATTTATTTCTAAAATTGCTAGATTTACTCCAGAAAGTGTATTTGGGCTGCAGTTCATCTTATGGACTTATTTACATTACTTTCACTTAATTCTTTTGCTTTTGCTATGACAACTTACTTTTTTGTGTTCATTTAACTCAAAACGTACAAATCTTTAACCTAAAGGAACTTTTCACTTTGACTTTACTTAAAACAATTAAGTTCAATGCCAGTTTCATATCCTATGTCTGACCAACTCAATTTATTATGATCATCCAACTCAATTCACCAAGTCCTTCCATCTCAATTTGCTAAGTTTCTATAACTTAATTCATAAGGGGGTTTAACATGACAAATTTAAGTCACTCTTACTCAAATCATTTATTTTCTTCTAATAAACATTTAAAATATCTTTGACTTAATTCTACAGAAAGTCAACTCAAACTTTTAAGTAGTTCCAAACTAAATTTTAATACTCTTTTTACAGTGTCCTCTACATACACAAATCTTTTCCTTAAATGACCTTTTTACTTTGACTTTACTTGAAATAATTAAGTTCAATACCATATTTGTATCCCTCGTCTGACAAACAAATGACTCAAGCTAACCAGGGACAGAATCCCTGGTAAGTGACCGTGGCTCTGTGGGTAGAGTCGTCATCTTGTGATTGTAAGGCTGTAGGTTCGATTCCAGCTTCCTCCTGCCACATGTCAATGAGCCCCTGGGCAATTAACCCCAAGTTGCCTCCCAATCTGGGCATTAAGTGAATGTGACTCTAGTGTAAAGTGCTTTCAGTGGTCAAAATGACAGGAAAAGTGCTATATAAGTGTATTTAC
>NW_015118309.1:7285-8973 GCF_001443285.1 Poecilia latipinna | reverse complement strand
CAATGCAGCAGGATCGGTGGATCTTCCGAACGAGGCAGTTTTCTACCTAAATGTAGCGGCAAAAATCCTATATTTTAGGCTACTGGTGGTTGTTGTTGAAAGGCGTTGGTTTTACGTGCGCTCAATTAAGATTCAGCATGCCGATCTTCCGTTTGATATAAAGTTAAGTCATTTATTTCCAGTACAATGTCCATTGTCTTACTGTTTTCCTTAAGATCCACATAAATTCGACATACATCCAAAACCAAGCACAGTAGAAAACTGTTTGCCTCTACCTATTAACAACACCTGAACAGAATCATGATTGACCTTAAATAACCCATCCCCCATCAGACACTCAGAACTCAAAATAAATACGCCCCCTGGTGGCGATAAACACCAAAAAGGATAAATGGCTCCTACACGCCAGCCCCTAATTGCGTGTGGCAATTATCAAACTTAAATTAAAAGGAGCCACAAATAAAGACATATCTCTATGCAAATATACAAAATATACATAAGATGTAAATCAGGTTTACTCATTCATTATCCTATCAGTTTTCAGTTTGTAGCTTCACATAATAGACAGATTTTTGTTACAGGTCTTTCAATTATGTTTGTTTTCGTTTGAAGATGAACCACTCGTACCAGACCTTTTTTATCTGGAAAGGTTTTAACAACTTTCCCTAATATCCATGACCCTCGAGGTGTTGTAGAGTCCATAACCACCACCACATCTCCAGGGATGAAACATCTCCTTTTCTTTGTCCACTTTTGTCTTTCTTGTAACAACGGTAGATATTCTCGAATCCAACGCTTCCAAAAGAGATCTGAAATGTATTGGTTTTGTTTCCACCTTCTTTTAGCGTAAAGATCCGTTTTGTCAAAGAGTCCTGGCGGGAGAGCTGGTTTTCCCTTCATAAGTAGCAAGTGGTTGGGTGTTAAAGCCTCAAGGTCGTTGGGGTCCTCCGATAACTTTGTGATGGGACGATCATTAAGTATTGCCTCTGCTTCACAAAGTACAGTGTGGAATCCTTCGTCGTCCAATATTTGTTGACGGAGCACTGAGTGCAGAACCTTTCTGATCATTCGGATGAGGCGCTCCCATACCCCGCCACAATGTGATCCAGATGGTGGGTTAAAACTCCATTTAATCCCCTTTTGTGCCATGGCTTTCTCAATTCTCCCATTATTTAGAGAGGCTAGTGCTTCTCGTAGCTCTCTTTCTGCTTCTATGAAATTGGTGCCGTTATCTGATCTCATGTGTGAAACTTGCCCTCTTCGAGAGATGAATCGCCGCAGTGCATTGATACACGAGTTGGTATCTAAAGAGTAAGCCACTTCAAGTTGCACAGTCCTGCTTGTCATGCAAGTGAACACTACTCCATAGCGTTTTACAACACTGCGTCCTCTTTTCACATCAATAGGTCCAAAATAATCTACACCAGCATTTGTGAATGGTTGTAGATCAGGGATCACTCTTTCCTCTGGCAAGTCTGCCATTTGTTGTTGACCGGTTTGTCCTCCATACATCCTGCAGAAAGAACATGTTGCTATGACCCTTTTCACAGCTGATACTCCATTTGTTATCCAAAAATTTCTTCTTACGACAGAGAGGACATGATTTCTACGTCCATGAGCAAGCTGCAAGTGAAAATGTCAGAGGATAAGGTAGGAGATGTGCTGGTCCTTTGCTAGAATGAGAGGAT
>NW_015118309.1:0-622 GCF_001443285.1 Poecilia latipinna | reverse complement strand
TTTAAATCTCCTGGATCTCCACCGTCAGAGAGGTGAGCTGTTTCTACCTGCTGTAACTGATCTGTAACCAAGTTCTGTTGGGTTCTGTTGCCATGGGAACATTAAACTGAATACCAGGTTATTTTATTTTCATTCCATCAATGCATATGGTAACATGTCTTCTTAAAGACGTCTAACCATCTTCCTTCAGGTTAGTGATGTCAGAGATCAGCAAGTTAAAATTAACCAAACTTTAATAAAATGCAAAGATGTCTTCTGAAAGCTGACAGAAAAATTCACACAAAGATTCAGTCGATCTGGTTTCCATTCTTAATCCCTGCAGTTATATAGAATAAATCCAGACCTTGAGCTGCACTAAAACCTCTTCTGGAGTATTTCTGCAGCGGCTGCTGGCAGAACTAATGATCTGAGTTACTTTCAACAGTTTTGGTTCTCAGTCCTGTTTCATAATAAGGAGTTGTTGTTTGATGTTTTACTGCTGCAGGTTCAGACCAAGCCTTGTACCGTCAACATGACCAGGACAGAAACGTTCATGTGCACAAAATATTTCACTGGCAGCAGAACCATGAAGTTATTATAGGAGATCAGACTCAGTTAATAACTGTTTTACTCTTTTAAAATA
>NW_015118308.1:8414-8975 GCF_001443285.1 Poecilia latipinna | reverse complement strand
TCTGACCTGTGTGGCAAACTCCGGCAGTTGGACAGTGAAGAGGACAGTTTCCAGCATCGCTGGTCAGGAATGTCAGCACGGCTGGGCCATCCCCAGCAACTCTTCCTGCACCATTGAGGACGCCTACCCAGAGGACTCTGGGGAGTACTGGTGTGAATCTCAGGGAGGAGGATGCAGCAACAGGGTCAACATCACCGTAACTGGTAACAGCCAATGGGCTTGATCCATTTTACAGTTTAAATACCTAGGTAGAGCTAAATTAGTGATTGTCACAAAGCAAACATTTCCTTAACATGGTGATTAATGTACATTCTAGCTAACAGTGTGATCCTGGAGAGCCCACCGCATCCTGTTGAGGAGGGAGAAAATGTTACTCTACGTTGTTTCTACAAAGAAGACAGCAATGATGAAACCACATCAGTTTTCTCTGCTTATTTCTATAAAGATGATGTTTTCATTGGGAGGAAGATCCCAGCGGAGCTCACTCTGAAAGCAGAGGAAGGTTTCTACAAGTGTCAACATCCTTCTGGAAGAGAATCACAACAGAGCTGGTTGGCAGTG
>NW_015118308.1:0-2567 GCF_001443285.1 Poecilia latipinna | reverse complement strand
TGTACAGTCAGTGTTTGTTGTGTCTTTTTAGGACCACAGGAGGTTCAGGACTCCTGCCATCTGCAGGCAGAAAACAAATCTCAACTTAAAGTAACAAAAACTCTGATTACTCACTTTGTTCTCACCTGAAAACCACAACTGTTTCTGATATTTGGAAATGTACTAACAGATGTAATAAAATAAAATAAAACACAAACAAAATACAAAATAAGATGCAGTCATTTGATATTCAAACAATGAGTCAACTTTATTTAGATATTTATGTAAAACTAAACAGAGCTTAAAATCAGAGTCACAAGACGTCTATTGACACAGTTTGATCCAGAATCTGATATTTGTCCAATAAATAATGACTGACGTCCTTATGTGATGATTGATGATGATAATCACAGTTTACAACAACATTTGGTCTGACAAAGCAATAAATGTAATTAGTTAGCTGAATAAAAATCCTCCTGTGGAGTGATATCCTCCATTGCAGATCAGAAACAGGAAGGGGCAGCACCCAAACAAACTCCAACAATACAAAACAACAAGATGATAAAATAGCTTCATAAAGACATTTGATCTCTGGACACAGAAGAAATGACAACAATGATCTCTCCAAAACAACAATGAAAAAAAAAAGGAACTGAAACTAAAATAGACCAACTGGACCTCAAATCACTGCTGACTATTCAGGTTTAATGAACTCAGCAGAGGATCCATCAGGACAGGAAAATGAAAAGTAAACTCTAATCACAGCATATGGAGGCTGAGTGAATCTGGTCTGGACTCTGTGGAGGAGAGTCATGGTTTTAGAGACGCTGTAGAAAGACAGAATACCTGCTGTCTGATCCAGATAAACTCCTATTCTGGAGGAAACTGGACGTGCTAATGGAGTTTTAATGTTGTTGTGATGAAATGTGTAACTGTTTCTGTCATAATATAACGACCAGGATTGGTCATTGGATCCCAGTCTTTCTGTTCTGCTGATGTTCTTGTATGAAACGGCTACAGCTCCTCCTCCTCTCCACTCCACCTCCCAGTAGCAACATTCAGTCAGACTCTCTGTACTCAGAACCTGATAACATAAACCATCAAATCTGTCTGGATGGTCAGGATAAGACTGTTCATGGTTCACAAATGTTACCTTTCTCTTCCCCTCAGATAATAATAGAAATCTGTTTAAGGTGTTTGGATCCAGAGTGATTATTTGTGAAAATTTTAAGAATCCATCTCTGGTCTTTGGTTCTGGTTCTGGTTTTGATTCTAAATCACCGACTTTAATGGATCTTAGTGAATTTTTTCTCCATGTGTCTCCCGGGAGGTCCTGTGTTTTGTCTCTGACCTCTGACACAGCTGCTGTGACGTCGTTAAAGTTTTCCTGGGGTTGAATCTCAGATAATAACAGCTTCTTGTGTTCTGTGTTAATAATATCCAGAGTGATTTCTTGGGAATATTTTAAGAATCCATCTCTGGTCTTTGGTTCTGGTTCTGACAGAAGAACATTCACATCAGTGACCATCAGTGAGATGTTTGTCCATGGGTCTTTCAGGACGTCCTGTAGTTTGTCTCTGAGCTCTGTCACAGCTGCTGTCACGTCCTCAAAGTGTCTCAGAGGACGGATGTTGATGCTGGATGAGTGTGTCGACTCCCTGAGTGCTGGCAGTGAGGGGTAGTTGAGGAGAAACTGGGTGTGATCCTCTGTGTGTGAGAGCTGCTCCAGCTCAGCGTCTTTCCTCTTCAGCTCAGTGATCTCCTGCTCCAGCTTCTCCTGAACATCTTTGACTTGACTCACTTCAGTTTCCTGCTGGGATCTGATCTGCTGCTTCACCTCAGAGCTTCTTTTCTGGAGGAGACGGATCAGCTGGGTGAAGATCTTCTCAATGTCCTCCACTGCTTTATCAGCAGAGACATTGATGGCCTCCACCTCCTGTTGAAGCAGCTTCACATCTTTCTCTTGGTCCTGGATTCTCTGATGGATTTGTTGTCGACTCTCCTGGAGCTTCTTCTGCTTCTCAGCTCTTTCTGCTGCAGCTGGGACTGTTTCATGGCCTTTATGTTCATCCATAGAGCAGAGATAACAGATACACTGCTGATCAGTACGACAGAAGATCTTCATCACCTCATCATGATGAGAGCAGATGTTGTCCTGGAGAGTCTTGGACGGATTCACCAGCTTGTGCTTTTTAAAAGCAGATAATTGATAATGAGGCTGGAGATGATTCTCACAATAAGTAATGAAACAGACCAGACAGGACTTAGCAGCTTTCATCTTCCTCCCAGTGCAGACATCACAGGCCACATCTTCAGGTCCAGCATAGCAGTGATCAGCTGGAGCAGCTTGGAGTCCAGTCTTCTTCAGATCCTCCACCAACTCAGCTAACATGAAGTTTTTCTCTAGGTTAGGCCTCGGTTTGAACTCTTTCCTGCACTGAGGGCAGCTGTGGATTTCCGTCGGATCTTCTCCATCCCAGTGATCTTTAATACAGTTCATACAGTAGCTGTGTCCACAGGGAATAGTCACCGGATCCTTCAGTAGATCCAAACAGATGGAACAGGAATATTTACCTGAATCTATCTTA
>NW_015118307.1:4285-8978 GCF_001443285.1 Poecilia latipinna | reverse complement strand
AATAAAGCCGCTGCACTTAAGCTCAGTGTGAATGAAACCATGGTTAGTAATGGCTAGCGGCGTAATCATGTATTTTCCTTACCACTAGATGGCAGTAGGTACAGAGCATTTACATTAAAACAAGAGAATTAGTGATGCATGAATGTTACAGGTAGCGGTGAAAGCATCGTATCTAGCAAGACTGTGACGACAGTGATGGGAAAGACAGTGAAGCTCAGCAGCAGTTGAAAGAACATGGGTCCATTTCCCACAACATATCTGTGTGAAGTGAGCTTCTCAAGCCTGGCTACTATAAAAACTGAAACCAGAGAGAGACTGAGAGCAGTTGAGGAAGAGCTTTGTCTTTCTTCAATTTCTGCCAGGAAATCAGCTGTTTTCATCCAAATAGCACAGGTTTCACACTAGATGGGTAAAATATACAGATATTGACATTTTGTACATGCAACTCTTCATATTGTAACAGTGAAATCTTTCCCAAATATTATTGCTTCTTTCAGAATAAGAATTATTTTCTGTATTCTGGCTAAAAGAATGCTTGTGGATTAGTTTGTAAAACACTTTGAAGTTTTCTACAACTTCTTTAAATTTAAGACCACATTGTTGTGGCTGTTCAGGTGTATTTTTGAAGTGGACATGTTACGTGCAATTTGAAATAAGAAATGTAAAATATGATCAAAATAATTTGTAGTGTTTATTTGATTCCTATTCAAGACACTTTGATAAGAATGACTGTATATGTAATATAGGCGGCTACAGAGTATCTTTGTTTACATTTTTGGTTGGTGGTGTGCCTCGAGATTTTTTCAATTAAAACAATTACCTTGGCTCAAAAAAAGGTTGAAAAACACTGGTGTAAAGAATAAACACAATAAAAACATGCTTTATCGGTGGCATTGCTCATTACAATGGCACATTTCTAATGTGTTAAAATTAAATACGATCGGTTCACTTAATGATGTATTAGTGACTAGGTAATATATTCAGCAAGTACTTTTACTTTTAATACTTAAGTATTTTTAAAAGCCAGTACTTTTTTACTTTTACTTAAGTACAAATGTTAATGTGGTAGTTTTACTTGAGTACATTTTTGTCTGTGTATTTGTACTTTTACTTAAGTACATATTTTGAGTACTTTCTCCACCACTGACCTGAGAACACACTGCCACTCAGCTGACTCCTTCCACAGCTCAGTCCTATGCCTTTGAACAAAGAGCTGCTTATGATCAGTCACCAAGCTCGTCTTTTTTTTTTTCCCAAACCAAACATGCCACCTTCTGAGAACCACTGTGTCAGCTCAGCTCTTTGCACCCACATTTCCAGGACCACTTTCTGTCTCTCCGCCCCCTTCTTAATTTCAATCCCGGGGTCAGATTACTGTTTGGGTTCGCTGATGTTTGGGTCACCCCTCATAGGCTCCTGGGTGGATCTAGTGACATTGGGTAGCCTGAATTCATTGCCTTGTTGGGATGGTCTCAGAGCCACATGCTTGAACTCTGTTGTTGAACTTTGTTTCTGCCCCTCCTTCTGAAACTAAACCCCACCAGATTAGGGTGTTAGTTTTTGTTCTGGATTAATTTAGGAAGGTCACATATTTTTAGTCAGATGTAATCCTAAAAAAGATTACAGACCAGCTTTTAAATCACATCAGTAGCACCGTGATTGTACTTACCTTCCAGCAGTAAACTTACAGGGCAACAATATCAGTATTTCCCTTACTCAAACCAAATTATTTCCTTCTTTTAGGTCTAGACTCAAAGCATAGCGAGTCTTTATGCTCCATAATCCAAGTCAGTGGCAGAAACAGTGGAATCTTCATCAGAAAGTTCACTTTTATACAGATATATAAAAGTGAATACGATCAGTTCTCGCAAGACAGTGCATCATGAAAAATTCATTAGAAATTAATTTATACTTATAAATAATTATAAATTATTCCTGAATTTCAAAACTATTATTATTTTACAAAATTGAAATAAAACATTTTAGGACTTAGACTGAACATCTTTGCAGTTTTTCATATTTTTGCATTCTCCACACTGAGTTGCAGCTCATTCCTGTCAGTAACTGTGATTGATGGAAAATAAACTTTTGGTTTGACATTTAGTAAAATTTTATCTTCCATGTCCAAGAGACAAGCAGTTTTGTTTTATGACATTGCAGGTATAATTCATACATCTTTTCTCTTACTGCTACCTTTAAAGTCAATTTTCATGTGCAACCCCATTCCCATCTCTGCCCATGCTGTGCCTCCACATAAATAAGACCCTGTGACGAGGTCACAGCCAGCCAAGCACACAGAGCTCAATCAGGATTTTCCAAGTTGAAATAAGTATGTGTTAGAGGTCAAAAAGGGCGATATATACTTCAGAAATCAACTCAAATCAACCTCACCGTCAAGTTTTTTTGCTCTCTTAAGCCACCCCAGCTTTTGCCCAAACTTGAAAAGGCTTTCTTCCTCCAAAGAGACGCAGGTACAACTCATCTCAGTGACATCTTTTATTTATTTTTTCTTTTTCTTTTCTTTAGATGAATCTCATCAACAGCATATGAACATGTGGTCACATGAGCAGTGGTTCACATGAGTAGGTCACAGAGTAGTCAATGAGTAGCCAAATAGCCACAAAGTTGAAACAGTAGGTTGAAAACCTACAAATAGATAAGAGAAATATTAATTACAGATCACAATGAGTTAATTTTAACTTGAACTAATTAACTAGTTTCTCAAGTAATGATTTAATAGTTTACTTTTAAGTTAACAGCGAATAAATAAATAAACTACATTCCAAACAGCACAATTAATTTGTTTCCAAACACATGAAAACCATTGCATGAAACAAGTCTATTTTGGTCTTCTGACTGCAATTTGAATGATATAAACTGTGAATAATGTCCAATCCTACCAGTGGTGTCTTTGAGGAGCTTTCAGCTGAGGTTCTTTGTCTGAAGAGAGATCATCCTGACCACAGGCGTGCCAAGTTACCTTATAGATTTGGCTGCTGAGCTTGAGAAATGAAAGGGATGGGTGCGCTTGATTCTTAGTGAGGTATGCAGGGCCGTGCAGAGACCACTAAAGGGCAGGTGCTCAACAAAATAAAGGACACATCTAACGGCATTTTAAGACAGAATATTAACAAAGCCAAACAGCTTTGAGTTTAATAAACAATGATAAATTACAAAATTGTGAGATATACAATCAAAGCCAAGGAAAATCTCTATGCATACAACTATGCATAAGTAAGATATTTTATTAGTAATTTCTTTCTGCAGGTCTATTTTGTTATAAGAAAGTATTGCCATATTCAAACCCGCAATTTAGCAAGATATGTAAATCAGAGCTAGACCACCAGACATATTTTGTCTTTACAGAATTACACTATTAAAAATATAAACAAGGGCACAATGCAACCTTTTAGTGGACTGTAATCTATAAAAAAAGAGCTGCCTGTTTGCTGCAGTGGAGATGAAGATGGTCCATTCAGGAAAGCAGAGCTGCATCAAACTTTAAGGTGGAACTGCAGAAAAAAAACAAAAGCAAAAATTGAATTGTTAATCCATGTCACTATGGGAAAAGCCTGAGTTTTGCTTAAAACTTTTTTAAACATTTAAATCACACATTTGTGTCATGAAGTGAATTTTTTTTTGCAAAACAAACTTATTTGTGCATGTCAGAAATCTTTTCTTGATATTCTAAGTTTTTGTTTGACTCAAAGTTTTGCTTGTGATTCTCACATGACGTCAGGGGCAGGGCCCAAAATCGCAACAAAAAAAGATTTCTGATGTGTGCAAATAAAAGTTTATATTTGGCAAATAACTTTTTAAGTTCATGAGACAAAAATGAGTTATTTAATTTAAAAAAAAGTTTTTTAAACAAAACGTTTTGTTTTTTAAAAAGAAATCATTACAATTCCAAAAGTTTTGATTACAATTTTATTTTACTTAACTGAGGTTAGCTTTTTTTTTTCATTGAATAATTGGGGGGAGAAAAATTAACTCCATAATCTGCGAACCAGACCCTAAACTTACTTAAAATCTGGATTGAGTTTTTTCCCCTTCATTAATGACTCACTTTTATTACATTCATTATATCTCTGATGGTAATTCAGGGTGAGTTATTTTTTACTTCTAAATGAATATCCTTGTTGGACTTTTATTTAAGTGCTATTCTCCTTCGACACACATTTACCTAACGCCAGAATAAATGCAATGTACTTTATGCAGCAAAGGAAATTAGAAGACATATATCCATTATGGAGATGATCGGTTTTGGACAGGCGATGTGCCCCTATTGCATAAGCAATACTAAAGAATGACTGCTATCATTAACGATACAGGGGAAGAAGCTTTTCAGTTATCTTGCTTTGCTAGCAAAGTCGTTAGCTAGCAGCTAGCTAATAGCACAACAACAGCCTAATGTCTGTATGATAACAATACTGAATCGATAGATAAGAACAGTTTTTCCTCACTTGGCAGTCTCCTCCCCTCTGTAGTTCTTCAGAGAAAGGCAGACAGAGGCCTGTCAGTGTCTGTTGCATTTCATTTCCTCTCTGCTTAAACCGCTGAAGCAGAAACGAGACTTCAACGTTTTCCGTCATCTGACCAGCAGCAGGTCTGCTCCACTTTATTCACCAAAATGTTTTAATTCACCAAAAACTGATCTGTAATCTGATCGTTCGCTACGTTCAGCTCCAGTTAG
>NW_015118307.1:0-786 GCF_001443285.1 Poecilia latipinna | reverse complement strand
AAAAAAATACCAAAAGGGCACTTGGGGGCAAGGAGCAAAAGGGGCAGGTGCTCAAGCACCCCTAGCCCCCCCTCTCTGCACGTGCCTGGTGGTACGTGCCAGTTGGGTGGAGATGGTGAACACATTCAAAAGTGTACCATTTGCTGTTTTAACTTGACACTCACAATGACTGTATTAGGAATGGCTCTAGTAAGTCTCTAGTCTGGACAGAAAACATTTCCTGGTAAAATAAAACTAGATAGAACTATTGGTCCTGCAAATGTTATAAATCTACTTTTTTCAAGGTAGATTGAAACAATGGTAATAAAACTATTCAAAATATCGGATTCTGAGATACATCCTACTGTCCCCTGCCCTGATGTACTTCTACATTTACACAGTTTTTCTTCAAAACACAGAGTTGTTTGTATATGTGCTCAGAGATTTAAAAGCGAAAAAATAAAAATGAGCTTGCTGAGGTAACACCGTCCCAGCCTTCTTGAGGTGAGATACAAAAGCCAGAGTGCTTGGTTCTGACCTAGTGCCCCACTGTGGGAAAAGCTTAGCACCAGCTTAGGTCAGGAAGGTGAGGGCTGTTAAGCTCGGCTTCAGCCCAGGGCCGACCTTGCCGCTGTCAGCCTTTCCAGGAAATTACAGCTGGGGCTGAAAAGCAGCTTGCACTCCCCCACTGCTCCTTGGTATGCACACTGCCGTGAAGTGTGTATGTGTTTCTGGTACGGATGAATGAATGAAAACAATGAATGAATGAGGCAATATAAAATATATATATATATATATATATATATA
>NW_015118306.1:7006-8979 GCF_001443285.1 Poecilia latipinna | reverse complement strand
GATGGTTCACCCCATGTAGGAGCAGCATTCGTGATCGCCTCGTAGTCACTAAGCACGCTGGTCTTATTTATTATTATTATTATTATTATTATTATTATTATTATTACTTTTTGATGCGACACAATGCTTAAAACTGCACCATATCAAATCATTTCCTTACATGCAGAAATCAGGAAAAAATTGTCCCATAAAACTCAGGCAACCAAAACAGCCTCTGTGGCACTTATTAAAAACTCAATACACACAAAATGAAAGAGCTACTAAAGCTACATAAATTAAACCTCCCATTTGTTCCTGTGTATCCAGCAGAGAGAAACACAGTGCAGCGGATTTAGCTCTTGCAGGGCTGGTCCAAGGGCTGGCCTTGAGCAGAATTTAATTTAGGGGCCTTTCTTGCTGCCAAGAACATCAGCACCACTAATAGTGTTTCAATATGGATTTAGTCAAGTCTGAGAGGGGTTAGTTTAATTGGCTAACCTTAAAAGAAATCAGTGACAATTGTAGCTTTCTGTTTATTAACAAATAGAGCTCAAACTCAAAGATTTAACTTATAGCATCAAATTGTAGCTATGGTAGCAAAACAATCTAACTATAAAAATTGTTCTTTGAACTTTTACAAAGCAAACTTGCCAGTTCATTAAAATATTCAATTTAAATGTTAAACGAGCTGTGCTGAAACCATAAAATCAAATTTAAAAACATTGATATTCTCAAACAACAAATGCATAATTTCTATACTGTGGTCTATGTTAAAATATTAGCATTTATGTGGTCCTTGAAAGAATGGGGGACCTTAAGGAGGTGGTGACTTAATTTGCATTTACCAGAAGTACAAATAATTGATACTTGAATTGTATTTTTTTGATTTGTTGTTTTTAAGACTCTATAGTTGTGGATGTATTTTTGAAAATTTCATCCTGTAACATAATTACCTAGTACTATTTATACATTTCCTGTCAAGTTAACATCTTTTAAAACAAAAACATGATGGGCCACCTCAGTGCCCCGACCACCGGGTTTAGCAAGTTTTTTGTAGCTTTCTATTTTTTAACAAATAGAGCTCAAACTTGAATGTCGCATCTTTATAAAAATAAATTAGGTTGTTCGTTAATGCAGCACATGGTAATCTTCATCCAAACACCTTGTTCTAAGTCATAGTAAAGTCCAGTGTGTTTTACCTGAAAGAAGAGGCTGTCTCCACACTGCCGCCACACCACCTCAGAACGGGGTTTATTCTGACAGTACTTCTCATACACCTGAAGTTCTTCTTTCTGACAACACAGACATGTCAGAGTGAACAGCAGCACTTCATTCATATGTTCGGAACCAGTAGAATATTCCATGTTTTATGAGGCTTTACTTTAGACACTGACAACTATGGAGTGCCGTTTGTAAAGTTGCACAGCCAAATATTGACAGCAATAATCTGGTCTATTTCGTCATAAGAGAGAAAAAAAATAAAATTTAATGTCATATTTTCACGATTTTCATTCATATATAATTAAATCTGGAGAGACTCAGATGGAGAAAAACAGCAATTATAAAAGTTTATTGACATAAATGGATTAAAGTTCTTTGGCGCTTGACCCTGGCAGAAGACATTGTGCTGTGAATTGCAATTAGTTTGGATGGGCATTCCTGATGCTGACTCGCGATGCCCCCCCCCCCAGGGCCTATACACTGTTGGTGGAGGTCATAGAAAGGATGGAAGCCTGAAGAGCTGGGAGAATGGAGGTGGAGAAGGAGCGGAGGTGAGTCAAGTACAGCTGGAAAGCAAATAATGCCATGGATGAAGGTTGTTATAAGTGGGAGCTTGATCGGTGATTGGTCGTAAGGGGGCATTTTCTGGTGCTGATAGGTTGGACAGCAATGAATGTAACGCAGCAAATGGATGATGCAGGTGAGGCTGAAAAGTCTTCAAGTTTGAATTTACACCAAGGCTTCACATGTCAGTTTCAAACTAAATATGCAAT
>NW_015118306.1:0-691 GCF_001443285.1 Poecilia latipinna | reverse complement strand
CACTGCACACACTGCTGCAACAAAATGTTAAGTGGGTGTAACCCAAGTGAAATGTTGAGTTCCATTTTCTGGTTCGCTACTATTGCCCTCCAAAATCTCGCGGTAGTTTGATTATATAACTGCAATTCTCGCGAGATTTACTAAGCAGCCAATCATTGTTGAGCGTCTGAGTCACATGTACCACCGTCAGCTCATTTGTTGGGTATATTAGCTGGAGCAAAAAGCATGGAGGATTAGAACAAGTTTGGGAGAGCAGAGCTGCAGGTCGGTTAAGCGCAACATTCTGTTTTTCTTTAATCTTGTATGATGCTGATAAAATTGTACTAAGGTCGTAAGCTGAGGGATAAGAGAAACACAAAACCGCTTGTATGCCTTATGAACTGCGGAATTGGTGAGTCATTTTATGAAGACTTGACGTTAGTTGATATCAATTCGGATGCTCTATTGCGACTCTGAACAAACAAATTGGAGAATAATGAGATGCCTTAAATAAAAGTATTTGCTTATCTTGATGATTTTTGCATTGTTTGTTGTTTGTATGGAACATATTTATTGTCTTTTTATTAATAAGATTTATCTAGAAAATTTGTACTTGGAAATGCATTGATTAGGATTATTCATAGTGCAATGAGTGCCGATCATATTTTTTTGTGTGCACACTGGAATGTTTGATTATATATATATATTTGAG
>NW_015118305.1:8470-8982 GCF_001443285.1 Poecilia latipinna | reverse complement strand
TACGTTCTTTTAAGCCGGCGCCTGACGTTTTCTCTTCTTTTCTTGGCTGAACTACGATGTCGTCTGTGTTTCTCTGTTGTGTACGCTTCTCTGTGTTTGTGTGCGGTTTGATCTATTACTGATTGTCTGTTTTCCGCCGTTATATGTTCCACCACGCGCGCTGCTGTCTGTCTCTGTCTGAGTTGTGTTGAGATTGTGCAGAAGAGATTTGTGTCTTATGTGTTTGTCTGTTTTGCTGGATGTTATGTTGCTGTGTTTCTGTTAACTCATGCTTCTGTGGGACAGAGATTTCTTCTCCATTTTGGTTACAGGTTTTACAGGTTCTTTGTCACGGAGCAGGGGGGCTGATTGACCACTCCATTTACGTTTTGGGAGTTCTTTTAGAACTGTGTTTTATGTTGAAATGAAAAGTACATAATAACAGATTTACAGATGTTTTTACTTTCTCAGCAGGAGAAATGTGTGGCATCAGTTCCAGGCTGGAGCACTGGAATGATCTCATTGCTTTTTAT
>NW_015118305.1:0-2416 GCF_001443285.1 Poecilia latipinna | reverse complement strand
GTTTTTCTTAACCATAGCTGAATTTCATTGTTTGTTACGTTTCATCTACTAAGCAAGATGATCTAAATTTTATTTGGCTCATATTACAGGGGCTACTATTCAGTGAAAACTGAATTTAGATTCAAATGAAATTTAAAGTTATGGTGCTAAAGTGGATTGATGAGTGTCGATAGAACTTACTGAGCTAATGGCACCAAGTTCTGTGTTGATTTCATAAATTTAATCAAACATTAAATTCTTTGATTGAGGTGTGCAGATTGTAACAGCAACATATTTCTCTGAATTACATCCAACTGTGTTATTTGATGCTAAAGTTAGTGGTGATAGCGGATTTCATCTCAATGAGTTGTATGGGATTTTTCTTGTTTTCTATGACAGAACATTTGTTCTGTTATAGAAACAGGGGGAAATGAATGGAATTGATCTAATAAGCAAATTTTTAGTTTGGATCTCTCTTTACTTTTCGGAAAAAGAGGTTGTTAAAGTTAAATCAAAATACATTAAATGTTTTACGCTGTATTAGCAGCATTAAACATGACCTAACTATTTGGATATGGAATAACTAAAATTTATAAATTGAATACACTAAACTTAATATTACTTGTCAAATAATTTGTATAAAACAGTGTTTCTTAGAACTGGGAAGGTGATCGTTGGATTGTTGCATCTCTCTTCATATGATTTAAAATAAGTTGTTTAACTAAGACATCCAGGAAGGTCTAAACTAAATATTTACATCATTTAATGAACTTAGCTGTATCAAATTTCTCCCCAAAACTGAAAATGCATTGATAATTGATAAACAATATAAAAAGGGTAATTCATTATCCAATTAAATATTTTATAAATAGGTTTTCAAAAGAATAAATGGATCAAAGGTAAAAATGGTTGAAATTTTGGGATTTAAAACTATGATTGGAATAAAGTAAGTCATTTTTGATATTTAGTGACACGGTTAACTTTACTCATGTAAAACAGGCTGATCATTCTTTAAGGTTTTAAAATAGAAAATATGATGATTGAAATTAAATTGGTCTAAATTGGAGATTTACAAATGAACAATTATGGAACTGCTTCTAAAATATGGTTAAGTTTTGGGTTCAACATGATAGGAAACATTAACTTCTCATGAATGCCTTACATAAAAAGAGGGTCAAAATATTGACAAAATATAATTCTAAAGGAGCAGCTTCTTAAAATGCTAAGGTTATTAAGTTATAATACAAAAGGAAAATTACTGGAGGAGACTTAAAATAAGGAAATAAATTATAATTAGGAATAAAGTTTTAAAGAGAAATAAATAAAACTAAAAGCTACCAAAAACCTTTTCCTTCCTGATAATACAATGAAATAACTATTAAATTAAGATTTGATAACAAGAACAATATATGACTTGAAACAATAAAGAATAATTAGAGTATCAATTAATAAATCAGTATAAATAAAATATTAATTCAAATTGGAAGGAATTACTTATTTTATGTTAAAATACATTAAGGAGCTCTAGATAGGTGACAGACTCTGTTCCAGTATGGTGACCAGCTGATGACCTCATTGAATAACAAAGGACCACAACCTGGGGTGACTGAGGATCCTCAGCCCTGACCGGAGGACGACTTCACACCTAGATGTTCATCAGGATTTCTTTCATTCTATTATGCTTTTGATGTCATCAAATTGGAAAAGAGGGAACGGCCTCTTTGTTAAACTCACCAAATTCTGGGCATAATAATCCCTAAATAGGTGAGCATCGGTTACTCAGCGGTTACTCAGCTCATTATAAGGAAAATGAGCTGCTGGAGACCAGAGGATCATCTTTGTTTTTCCTATTAACAAGTTTTCATCTACAACGTGCCAACAAACTCATCTTACTTCAAGGAGCATCAAGAAACACGGACACAAAATGAAGATATGTAAAAAAAGACAAAAAATTGTACAAAAACTATTCAACTGGAGGTTTATTGATAGTTTGTAAGTCTTTTATATGCAGTATATTGTATCTAACTTGCTCATTTATTGCATGGATAATGTTGGACAAATATATGTGTAACATCCTATTTACATCAGGAATATGATTGACTTTTCTAAAATATCATTTTAAGTATTACAGTAAGATTTGTGGTAAAGTTTTTGTTAAGCATTGATAAATTTATGCATTTTAAATTATCTTTTTGGTAAGATATGACTATGGGCTAGATAATTTTGAACATTTATTTTAGGATTTGAATCCTTTATATGATTTTGCTGTCTGATTTTATGTGCTATGAATATGCCAACATTTTAACAACAAATGTTATGTAGAAATGTTATGCAAAAAGAGGGGCGTAATTTATCAGCTATAATATGGTGTTTCTGAATTTAGGCTTATTCCATCGCATAGCATATTTTAAAATTATATTTTAGAGTGTAATCTCTA
>NW_015118304.1:6589-13151 GCF_001443285.1 Poecilia latipinna | reverse complement strand
ACCTTTGATCCATTTATTCTTTTGAAAAACTATTTATATTTAATTGGATAATGAATTACCCTTTTTATATTGTTTATCAATTATCAATGCATTTTCAGTTTTGGGGAGAAATTTGATACAGCTAAGTTCATTAAATGATGTAAATATTTAGTTTAGACCTTCCTGGATGTCTTAGTTAAACAACTTATTTTCAATCATATGAATAGAGATTCAACAATCCAACGATCACCTTCCTTGTTTTAAGAAACACTTTTTATATAAATTATTTGACAAGTAATATTAAGTTTAGTGTATTCAATTTATAAATTTTAGTTATTCCATATCCAAATAGTTAGCTCATATTTAATGAATTTTGATTTAACTTCAATAACCTCTTTTGCCAAGAAGTAAAGAGAGCTCCAAACTACAAATTTGCTTATTAGATCAATTCCATTCATTTCCCCCTGTTTCTATAACAGAACAAATGTTCTGTCATAGAAAACAATAAAAATCCCATACAACTCATTGAGATGAGACCTGCTATCACCACTAACTTTAGCATCATATAACACAGTTGGATGTAATTCAAACATGGTGTCCCAGATGCTGTTACAATCTGCACACCTCAATCAAAGAATTTAATATTTGATTAAATTTATGAAATCAACACAGAACTTGGTGTCACTAGCTCAGTAAGCTCTGCAGACACCCATCAATCCACTGTAACACCTCAATTTTAAATTCCACGTAAATTTAAACTTAGTTTTCACTGAATGGTAGCCCCTGTAATATGAGCCAAATAAAATTTAGATCATCTTCCTTAGTAGATGAAGCGTAACACACTATGAAATTCAGCTATGGTTAAGAAAAACTTTTGCAATTCCAATAGTTAGTCCCTGCCCATTCTTTTCAGGCAGGAAGGGAAAAACACATTAGCATTTTGTGAGACAAACAGAGTGAATCATGGAGGAAGTTAATGCATTTCCGAGAAATGCAGAGAGTCGTAACCGTTGGTTCACACCAACCCTAAAACTGCATTGTAAAACCTCAGACACCAGGAGATAGGTCTCCTCAACACTTAGCATTTCACAGCATGGGTTCAGGACATGAAGGCAACAGGGCGCATCTGTGCTATAACTAAATTAAGGAGAGAAAATGGCATCACACACTAAAAAATTTAAAAAGAACTTATTCACCACTACCAAGTTTTGTTGGCATCCATTTCGTCTCCAACCTGCAGACTGAAGGGAACCCCAGGAGTGGGCTTTGGCGCTCAGGTCACATGATCAGAGGTGAGAATCCAGGATCAAACATGAGAACACACAACAGGACCACTGCTGAGCGACTTGCCATGCCCCATTTCTTTATCTGCTGAATCAGAAGGTGTCCAGAGTAGCAGTCATTCCCGCAGTGCAGAAACATCTGGATACAGTCCCTCTTTGATGAACTTTGGTCAGCCTTTCGTAGTCGACAGAGCAGGACGTAGAAACCAGCAGATCAGTCATCCTCTGAAACCCCCGTCTGGGTTTGGACAAAAGGCTTTGATCTTTGTGGTCCCGACTCCCTGCTGATTCCCGGCCGTAGAGGACTCTCACAGATAACGCCTGAGTCCCTTTTGTTTTCAGCCAGGTGTGAAAAGCAACACTCAAAGCAGACATCTGTTGCCAGGTCCTGTGAGCAGCACTTTGCCCTCACGTGACAACAGGAAAACACAGTTCATCTTCACTGACCTTAGTAATCGTTCAATAGCTTTTGGCTTTCATACAGCAGTCCAGCAGAAGATGGGCACAGTTCAGCATCATCATGTCCTTGTTCAGCAGCAACAACAGCGGCCTGATGCGGTAATCAAGAAGATCCTTTCTAATCACATCGTCCCATGATCTCTGAGCTTGAAAGACCCTGCCCCCAAGATCGCCATCAAGTCAGAAGGAAGGAGAACTGCCAGAGAAAAAATAATACAAAGTAATTAAAAAATCAAAACTTATGTATGCCACATTTCGTTACTTTCACTATTATAAATAAAATTTTATTTTATCTTGTGATGCATCCTCCCGTGTGGCTCTAGATTTGTTGTTACAGCACAAACGGCCAACTGCCTCAAATCCTGAACTGCAAAAAGAATAAACATAGAAATGTGTTAAAACATTCCACCATCAGATGTGCCAGAATTAAGAAAATAATGACACTTACTGTTCAAAATCAATAGACGTCAATACCTCGATGACATTCACTCTGCTTGTGCCAAATATCAACTACAAATTTTAAAATCACAACCTCACAAACTCATTAAAGAATTAGAACAAAATCTAGAATGTCCTAGTACTGTCACTTATAAAAGTTGTGATTGAATTGCACTTTGTCAAATAATTATGAATTTCATATTGTTCTACTAAATACCAAACATCTTATCATTGTCCCACGCTTCAAGACAAAGTCCTATTTTTAAATTTCAGAAGTTATTCACATTTTATTTGAATTTCATAGCAGTTTTAACCAAAATTTTCTTCAAAATTAACAATTTACACCCAACTGTATATAATCAAAATCAGCAGTGATGCAGAAATCCATCAACAATTTTAAATGAAATAAAGATGACATAGATGTTGTTTATAGCTGTTCCATTTTAGATGATGAAATCTAATTTAGTAGAAGCTTCTATATCACATACACCATATTTTAGTCAAGCAGGAAGGCAATATGACTCTACATTAAAGAAATCCATAATTCACTATTGTTGAATGAAAAAAGTCAAAATTATTGATCAACAATTTACAATTAACCGTATCCAAAAATTTACCAGGAATTAGGGTCCTATTTCTCCTTCTCCCCCTGTTGATATAATAAAATTATCATTTTGAAAACAATTTTGAATCTATGTTACTGTTATAATTTGCTGAAAAACTAAAATATTGTAACATGTTCCACCATTTCTCCAAATCTTCCATCTAGTATTCAAAATAGACTGGGATGTTTTAAATTTCAAAGTTCTATCAGTAATCTCCTATCTTTATAATATCCCCCTGTGTTTTTCTTATTTCCAAAAAGAAAAACAATTTAGAGGTGGAAAACAAAAATAGAAGAACTTTCCCCATTATGCTAAAATTTCAACATGTCCAATCAGTTACCCATGCAACACATAAACCAAGTTAATTTAGTTAGAAGTTAGGTTAGTTTGTTAGTGTTGTTAGTCAAAGTGGATGAGACAGTTTCTCAGTTATTAATTTTTAACTGCTTTAAGCCAAGGCCGAATTCTCGTTTCGTATTAATTCTACTGCACAAGCAGATGATTCAGCTTTCTCCAGATTGTGATACCAAAATATGTAATCATCACCTTTAAAATTGTCTGTAAAGCAGTAGTAAAAGTAAATTTATGAAACAAAACCTTTACTGTCCCTAAATAGTTTAAAATAAGAAAAATATCAGACAGCTACTCACTAAAGTGACGTCAAATTTACATAGCGCTTCCTAAAACCCATCAATGGCCATCTGCATACACATTCACTCTCATTCACACTCAAGCAGACTCTTCAACACCCCATTGTAAGAAAGATGCAGGATGTTACCCCAGATCAAACTGACCAAACAAAGTNAGGTGTGATCTGCCCCCAACACTGCTGTGAGAGCAGGAACACGACCCCATTCTCAGTATTTGAAGGGAGCTGTACATTAGTTGACCTGTAATGTAACCAATACATTTTCGAATTCCTCAGAAACTCTGGGAAAACACATGAAATAGTGTAATTCACCTACAGCAACCGAAAAGATTCCCCTGTTCACATGTAAATTGTTCGTCACACTCCAAAATGTGAAATAGATATTTTGAACCATAAAGTTAGAACTTTCCAATTTGTACTGATCCCAACTTCCAAACACATATTTACCCAAATTTCAAACCAAAATTTGTCCTGTTCAAAGTCTTAAACACAATTATTATAACACCATGGTTGAAAGGAACATAATTATCCAGTAGCTCCAAATGTTGTTCAGTTCTGAGTGAACCTATTTCAAAAACTCCATTTTATACACACAACCTTATTTCATGATAGCCCACTGTTATTAAATGGCTACCTAGACCCCCTGTAGGAAAGTCCCAAAACCATTCATGTGGTCTTGTAATATGCAAAATGGACTGCACACGAAGATCGTCCTACAAGAAACAAAGTCATTCATTAGTGTTTCAACATATCNAGATTACACTCTAAAATATAATTTTAAAATATGCTATGCGATAGTATAAGCCTAAATTCAGAAACACCATATTATAGCTGATAAATTACGCCCCTCTTTTTGCATGCAACCTTCTACATAACATTTGTTGTTAAAATGTTGGGATATTCATTGCAAATAAAATCAGACAGCAAAATCATATAAAGGATTAAAATCCTAAAATAAATGTTCAAAATGTTCTAGCCCATAGTCATATCTTACCAAAAGATGATGCATAAATTTATCAATACTTAACAGAAACTTTACCACGTCAATCAAGTATTCCTGATACAAATAGGATGTTACACAAATATTTGTCCAAAATTATCCATGCAATAAATGAGCAAGTCAGGTACAATATACTGCATATAAAAGACTTACAAACTATCAATAAACCTCCAGTTGAATAGTTTTTGTACAATTTTTTCTTTTTTTTTTTACATATCTTCATTTTGTGCCTCTGTGTTTCTTGATGCTCCTTGAAGTAAGATGAGTTCGTTGGCACGTCGTAGATGAAAACTTGTTAATAGGAAAAACAAAGATGATCCTCTCGTCTCCAGCAGCTCATTTTCCTTATAGTTTTGAACTCAGGGTCGTCAGCTCAGTAACCGATGCTCACCTATTTAGGGATTATTATGCCCAGAATTTGGTGAGTTTAACAAAGAGGCCGTTCCCTCTTTTCCAACTTGATGACATCAAAAGCAGAGTAGAATGAAAGAAATCCTGATAAACATCTAGGTGTGAGGTCGTCCTCCGGTCAGGGAAGATCCTGAGTCACACCAGGTTGTGGTCCTTTGTTATCCAATGAGGTCGTCAGCTGGTCACCATACTGGAACAGAGTCTGTCACCTATCTAGAGCTCCTTAATGTATAAAATAAGTAATTCCTTCCAATTTGAATTAATGTTTTATTTGCACTGATCTATTAATTAATACTCTAATTATTCCTTATTGTTTCAAGTCATATATTGTTCTTGTTCTCAAATCTTATTTTAATAGTTACTTCATTATCAGGAAGGAAGAGATTTTTTGTGGTAGCTTTTAGTTTTATTTATTTCTCTTTGAAACTTCGTTCCAAATTATCATTTATTTCCTTATGTTAAGTCTCTTCCAGTAATTTTCCTTTTGTATTATAAATCTGCTCCTTTAGAGCTGCATTTTATCAATCCTTTGACCCTCTTTTTATAAAAAGGCCTACATCAGAGAAATAAATGTTTTCCCATTGTGTTGAACCCAAACCTTAACCATATTTTAGAAGCAGTTCCATAATTGTTCATTTGTAAATCTCCAATTTAGACCAATTTAATTTCAATCATCATATTTTCTATTTTAAAACCTTAAAGAACAATTAGGCTATTTTACAAGAATAAAGTTAACCGTGTCACTAAATATCAGAAATGACTTATTTTATTCCAATCATAGTTTTAAATCATAAAATTTCAACCATTTTAACCTTTGATCCATTTATTCTTTTGAAAACCTATTTATAAAATATTTAATTGAATAATGAATTACCCTTTTTATATTGTTTATCAATTATCAATGCCATTATCAATACCTTTTCAGTTTTGGGGAGAGATTCGATACAGCTAAGTTTATTAAATGATGTAAATATTCAGTTTAGACCTTCCTGGATGTCTTAGTTAAACAACTTATTTTAAATCATATGAATAGAGATGCAACAATCCAACAATCACCTTCCCTGTTTTAGGAAACCCTGTTTTGTATAAACTATTTGACAGGTAATATTAAGTTTAGTGTATTCAATTTATAAATTTTAGTTATTCCATATCCAAATAGTTAACTCATAATTAATGCTGCTAATACACCATAAAACATTTAATGTATTTTGATTTAACTTTAACGCCCTCTTTTTTTGCCAAGAAGTAAAGAGAGATCCAAACTACAAATTTGCTTATTAGATCAATTCCATTCATTTCCCCCTGTTTCTATAACAGAACAAATGTTCTGTCATAGAATACAATAAAAATCCCATACAACTCATTGAGATGAGACCTGCTATCACCGCTAACTTTAGCCTAACACAGCTGGATGTAATTCAAACATGGTGTCCCAGATGCTGTTACAATCTGCACACCTCAATCAAAGAATTCAATATTTGGTTAAATTTATGAAATCAAGACAGAACTTGGTGTCATTAGCTCAGTATGCTCTATAGACACCCATCAATCCACTTTAGCACCTTAATTTTAAATTTCATTTAAATTTAAATTTAGTTTTCACTGAATGGTAGCCACTGTAATATGAGCCAAATAAAATTTAGATTATCTTCCTTTGTAGTTGAAGCATAGCACACAATGCAATTCAGCTATGGTTAAGAAAAAAGTATGAAATTCTAATAGTTAGTCCCTTTCCCAT
>NW_015118304.1:0-1626 GCF_001443285.1 Poecilia latipinna | reverse complement strand
GAATTAGGGTCTACTTTTCCTTCTCCCCCTGTTGATATAATAAAATTATCATTTTGAAAAGAATTTGGAATCTATGTTACTGTTATATAATAATTTGCTGAGAAACTAAAATACTGCAACATGTTCCACCATTTCTCCAAATTATCCATCCAATATTCAAAATAGACTGGGATGTTTTAAATTTCAAAGTTCTATCAGTAATCTCCTATCTTTATAATATCCCCCTGTGTTTTTCTTATTTCCAAAAAGAAAAACAATTTAGAGGTGGAAAACCAAAATAGGAGACTTTCCCCATTGTGCTAAAATTTCAACATGTCCAATCAGTTACCCATGTGACATATAAACCAAGTTAATTTAGTTAGAAGTTAGGTTAGTTCGTTAGTGTTGTTAGTCAAAGTTCATAAGACAGTTTCCTAATAACTACATTTATCTTCTTCAAACCAAGGCTGAATTCGTGTTTCGTATTAATTCTACAGTACACGGAGATGATTCAGCTTCATCCAGAGTGTGATATCAAAATATATAATCATCACCTTTAAAATTGTCGGTAAAGCAGTAATAAAAGTATATTTATAAAACAAAACCTGCACTGTGTCTAAACAGTACAAAATCAGAAAAAATATCACACAGCTACTCCCTAAAGTGACGTCATATTTACATAGCGCTTCCTAAAACCCAGCAATGGCCATTTGCATACACATTCATTCTCATTCACACTCAAACAGACTCTTTAACACCCCATTGTAAGAAAGATGCAGGATGTTACCCCAGATCAAACTGACCAAACAAATTGAGGTGTGATCCTCCCCCAACACGTCCGTGAGAGCAGGAAGAAGACCCCATACTCAGTATTTGAAGGCATCCTCACAGTAGTTGACCTGTAATGTAACCAATATATTTTCGAATTCTGCAGAAACTCTGGGAAAACACATTGAGTAGTGTAAGTCACCTACAGCAACTGAAAAGATTCCCATGTTCACCTGTAATTTGTTCGTCACACTCCCACATGTGAAATAAGACATTTGTGAACCATAAAGTTAGAACCTCCCAATTTGTACTGGTTCCATCTTCCAAACACACATTTACCCAAATTTCAAACCACAAATCGTCCTGTAGAAAGTGTTAAACACAATTATTATAACACCATGGTTGAAAGAAACATAATTATCCAGTAGCTCCAATGTTGTTCAGTTTTGAGTGAAACTATTTCAAAAACTCCATTTTATACACACAACCATATTTCATGATAGCCCACTGTTATTAAATGGCTACCCAGTAACTAGACCCCCTGTAGGAAAGTACCAAAAACCATTCATGTGGTCAGGTAATATAAAAAAATGGACTGCACACGAAGATCGTCCTACAAGAAACAAAACCATTCATTAGCGTTTCAAGATGTCCCACATTAACAGTGTAGCAAACACTGTCAAGCAGAAAAACATCCATTTGTTCTCGTTTTTGTTCTCTTGTTCCAATCAGTGAGGGTGTTCCATCCTGTGTCAGGAAACCTAGGAATTGAAGTGATTGTCAATGTTACAATATTATAAAAAAGCAATGAGATCATTCCAGTGCCCCAGCCTGGAACTGATGCCACACATTTCTCCCGCTGAGAAAGTAAAAACATCT
>NW_015118303.1:7274-8992 GCF_001443285.1 Poecilia latipinna | reverse complement strand
AAACAGACTTAACAAACAGTAAGGTGATACATTTATGGATTAACTGGTTAATAACCAGATGCTAAAAGTGACTGATAAGAGGAGTTTTGTTTTGGTTTTTTATTTAAATACAGAATGTGAATCAGGAGAAGCTAAAACTGAACTGGATGATTTCTGGTAGTACAGATTTACAGACAAAGAATGTTTTTTTGATTTTGGGCTTCATTTCTGATCTGAATGACCAGTTCAACAGTCTGTATACTAAAGTTAATGATTAATTGTTCTCTATAAAGCTAAATGTTTGTTTGAATCCTCAGAGACCTTCAGTCTCCTGCAGGCGCTGTGGATCAGTCACTCTGAGTTTCTCTCATCTTCATTCTGGGATTTTACCCATCAGGTTGGATGGTTTCTGCTGGTGAACTAATAACTTTTAATCTGACTCAACTGAGCTGAGTTTTGAGCTTTGACTAGGACACCACTGTAGTGATGCTTTAGCAGTTTGCTTTGGGTCTCTGTTTTTCAATCTCAGTTCTCTCAGTGAATGAAAACTTGAGTTTTGGTCTCATTTGACCACAGCACCTTCCTCTTTACGTTCACAGAGTCTTCCTCATCAATACAATACTTCCTGTTTGGAATAAAAGGTGTCTATATGCTGACAGGTCAGGTGACTGATCAGACGCTCACAGGAAGTGGAGATCAGTCTCTCTGCTGTCTCACAGCAACAGCCGGTCTGATGGATCTGCTCTGGACGGTTCTGCTGCTGGTTCTGGTCGGATCAGAGGCCCAGAACCTGGTAAATGTTCCTGTAGAACCGGGTCAAGATGTGACTTTAACCTGCTCCCTTAACCACACTGAGGTCTACTGGTTCATGGAGGACCAGAACCAGACCAGAGTCAGAATCGGACCGCTCTTCTCTCCAGCAGTCTCCGGCTACGACCATCAGACCAAATATCTGATGGACGGGACCCGGCTGGTGATTAAAAACGTCTCTGCTGAGGACAGCAGGCTGGTCTCCTGCGGGACAAAGGAGGACAATGAGGTGGAAACCTTCAGTCTTCTTCTACCAGGTACGATCCTCATGTTCTACCTCCCACACCAGCAGGAACACATTCTGGTTTCATTACATTTTACTGAGACCCCCTGGTCTGAGGTAGATCATCGTGGTGGGGGTTGTCATGGAGACACATGGAGGAAAGAGGAAGTGACCCCTGAAGGTCATTGAAGTGCAGATGTAAGTTTCTGGTTGGTGAATCGAATCATCTGGTCATAATGAGATGTGCTGGGAAAAAATAAAGAACAAAAGTTCATAGATAGTCGGTACGATGAGCAATGAAGGAGACAAGAGTCTGGAGGTGACGCCCTCTTGAGGTCAACTGGTCCACAGCAGGATCAGAGCTGGAATCAGACAGAGAACCTCTTCAGTTCTCAGCTTCATTGAGACGAAAGCTGACTTTAGTGTGGAGTGGCGTGAAAACATCTGTAACCAGGCTGTTCTCCACATCCTGTCTGTTCCTCTACTTGGTTTTGCTACGTGTCAAAGATGAAAAGGTCACCCACACNGTCATCACTGCCCTAACTACGGTATCCCTTAAGGGACAAAAGTAACGCTGAACAGAAAACACATAATACAAAGAGTAATACTCAACACCAAACTTAAACTATATATAAGGGTCTTTTGAACACCTTTATTGACACATATGAGTCGAACTTTTTTTCAGCCCGTGTCTGTTGAAAACGTT
>NW_015118303.1:0-1146 GCF_001443285.1 Poecilia latipinna | reverse complement strand
CCTTCAGGAAGAGAGAAAAGAAAGAGGAAGAATAGAAAAGATGAAGGTTTGTTTTCTCTTGGTAATTTAATGTTCATCAGAAAGATTAGCATAGCTGCTAGTAGTAAATTAGCCTGATAGCGACCTGGACCGGTCCAGTTCAACAGCCAAACATTTATGCTAGGCTCTCTGTGTGAAACTGAGTTTATCTGAGCATTTTGTGGCTAAAACAAACATTATTGTTTACATTAATTTATAAGTGAAGACCCAGAATCAGTCCAGTACCAATCCACATTCTCAGGTGAGATTGCAGTTTTCTGGCCGATCCCTGGTTACCGATCTTTAAAAAGCCTGACCTGCCGATTTTAATTTTGGATGATATGATTTCGTTTTGTCTGAATTGTTGCTAAATGTAGCAAGAAAGTCTCTGAGTTTCCACAGTGGGTGAATATTGTTGACTGTAAAGGTTCAGACCTGGTTGGTCTGTCAGTCAAACGTCTCACTGAGGACAGAGGATGAGTTATAAACCTTTGCTGATGAAGATCAGGGGATAAGATGGGCTTCATGTGTAAGTATCGGCCGATCACGATCCCCCAAAATGAAGGAAATCGTCTCAGATAAATGTACCCTCCATGATACGTGCATATAGAATATAATGTAAACAGCTCTGCCAGAGATGCAATAAGATGATCTATTGATCGGCCTGCTGACTGCAGCCAGTCCACATTGTTAGCAGAACTAGAGGGCCCCATAGGGTTGGGCCGGCCCTGAATGAGAATATATTTTTCAACATCAGCTGGTTTGTGAATAAAAACTTAGGTCTGATGTTGAAGTTAGAAAAGCTGCTTCTGTTTATTTTCAGTAATTGTTCTGCAATAGCAGGAAAACCCTCCTCTCCCCTAAACATAGAAAACTTCTGACTTTAACTTTATCTTTCTGCCCCAGTGCTGGACTAAATGCCCCTTCCTGAGGTTTTTCAGTATTTAACCAAGTTGTTGTAGAGGTTAAACAGTCAGATATTATCAGGGTTTATTTAGTAAAATATCATCAAACGTTCTTATTTCATAACTTCATGACCTTTGACCTTCTCTCCTCTGGTCTGTTTAACCATAATATAAGGATAGACCCTCATGGACCGCTCTCGCCTATTGTCGCTGACGAGATTTA
>NW_015118302.1:0-9009 GCF_001443285.1 Poecilia latipinna | reverse complement strand
TGTGGAACCAAAAATTTTGCCCCCAGTCCCAAAAAAAAATTTTAGTTTTTGTTAAAATTTTTTTTTTTTTTTTTTTTTTTCCTTGGGATTTGATTGGGAGTCGCTTTTTTAAATCTTGTACCGTTCAGATGACCTGCTGTTTTCATTATGGGTGCTTTCTATTTGATGGATGTGAAATGTATCATTAGTCCATAAAAGCTAAGAATGTTATGGAGTTAAAAGAAATCATCTCAAAATAGATAACATACAACCACTGATGGGTGGAAGTTGCAAACTAAAGTTGAAAGTTTTCCTCCAATACTACTTGGCGATCAGTTAGGAAGTCGCTACATAGACTACACTAAATCTCAGCAGCAATAGCAGCAAGTTTATGCTAAGGGCACCAATGTCAACAAGGCTAGGAATAAACTGTCAGAGCTGCAAGTCTTCAAAACGAGTTCTAGACTCAAGGACAAAACAACCTCCATCTCTGGGGAGAAAAAGAGGTTGGGGGAATGTTTATCACACACACCATGGAGGAATGTTTATCACACACACACCATGGATGAAGGGCCTGGCCTCTGTCTACACCTAATTAATCATTCACCAGCCTTTGTGAATGTGTGTGTGTGAGAGGCACTCAGACTGTCATATCACTTCATTACATTAAAACACATTGCAACTCTACAAATACTGACAGCTCTGGTAAAAATATGTAAAAAGATTCTCAATAAAGAGATCTTGTGACATGATCTCAGACAATTGTTAAAAACAAGTTTTAATTACTGCTCTGACTGTAGATATATGCAGGTTTAGGTGAATATGTATTTTCTTGTAGCGATTACAACCAAGTAGCAGTTTCTCAAAGTTCTTAACTTAAAGTAGACATCGGCTAGCTGCTACACACTCGGCAGCACTAAAAGTGATTCATTAATCTTAGCCACTTCACAAAAGGTATTTAAATTAGACTGATTTTCATGATTTAAGGATTTTGTGCTACAGAACTGAATGACTCACATTTTTACATTTGGAAGGTGCTGTAACTTGAATCATAAACATACTCGTTTTTTCTGCACGGGCAACTTGTCCTGCAACAATCCATGACAAGGCTGTGGCTGCAGCAAGAGCCCCTACGTGCAGGAACGGACCTGTAGCCTGGATGGAACACAGGATACAGACAAATGGAGGCAAAACAAGTAAGAGAGAGAAGGACAAGAAATAAAGTCAAAGGAGATACACAGGCACAAAATAACAGTCATTATCTTGAGCCAAGACACCAGTGACACAGTCTGGCAACGCTAGAACCTATTATTTGGAAAGACATTCAATTTTAAAAGACCACAGTTAGTAAGGAGTATTTGCAGCCACTTCAAACGTTACTTGTAGTACATAATCTGACATGGATATACCAATGCAGTTTAAAGCAAAAGTTTGTATACATTAAAAAAAAAAGACTTAAGCACCTTTTTTTTCCCCCCCATACTGTATGAAGTTTAAATCAGATCTAATTTCTCTTGTTTTAGGTCAGTTAGAATTACACAAAATTATTCTTGTTTGCTAAATTTCACAACAATGACAGGGAGAATATGGCAAATATGTTTTTAGAAATGTCTTGAAAATCAGACGTTTGCATACATTTCCTCAGTTCTCAATTCTAATCCACCTAAAACGAGAGACATTTGTTCTGATTTAATTTCAGAGAAAGAGAGACAAATGTTTCTTTTTTATTTGGGTGTATATAAACTTATGGTTTCAACAGTAAGCCTGTCAGATTTTTATTAATTTGATAAATATTAAAAAGAGAAACATGTGGATCACTTTGACATGCATTAAATGTTACATATTATATATTACTCTACTAATTGCAATGCTGCATACATAAAAGAATTACCATCCCTAGACTTTGCATCATAAAACTGCCTCTACTAAAACTTATCAGTTCTTCTACGTTAATCATTAACAAGGACTTTGGGAATTTTGTGTCTGACCTGCAAGGAGATGGGGATGATATCCCACTCTTGTGTCCATGTTTGATTAACTGATATTATCCCAACAATAGTGGTGAGTAAAGAAGCAGTTACTCCTATCTGTGCAGAGAGAGGAGAAATAAACAAAGAAGAAAAAACATAATTATTAGTAAAATTACAGAATAACCCTATATACATTTTATGGTCGCATAGTGTCTGGCAACTTTATTTAGTTAGTAGTCTTTATCTAGTTAACAGCCTGAAGGTTTTAAGTTCAGGATGAATTGAACTGACCAGCAATAAATGAAAACATTTGCAAAAACAAGACAAAAAACACAAGCCTACGCTAGTTACAACTCAGATAAACATATGCAAAATTCATCCACCCCCTTACACCTCACAGTTACACAAACACACACAATCTCACTTTGTTGGCACGTTACCTTATGAAGCCAGTGCAAATTCAACTGTTGCCCAAGTGCAACATGGCAAAGTGCTAAAACCTGAAAAGTGCAAAAACAAGACACCCACACAAAGTACAGTTTAGAAATCAGTATTATGCAGTAATCTCAATGTGCCAAGCTGGGCCTTATGATGAGTTCAAAGCATTCTCTGTGAGAGCATACTGACCATTAAAAATGCAATGTAGGTGAATCCAGCAGCAGTTGTTGCTAGGATGGGAACGGTTCCATCAGTCCACTCCCCAGAGTTATTGTACAGGAACCTGCAGAAACAAGAGATTTCATAATGTTTCTTCTAATGATTATTCATAAACCACAAAGAAGCAATAAAAGCCATAAAAAATACAAGGTTTGGTTGTATTCAATGTAATCCAATGATTGATGTCCATTCATCAATTCATTCATTCTTATGGCTGGATGGACTAATTGACTAGACCTGCACAATGTCAGGAAAACAAGCTATATACTATATGGTTAGTATTAGTGGCGATGATAACACTTAGCCTTATTGACATGTTTGCAGATATAAATATTTCCCATGACATGTCAACTAATGCACCGTAATACTGTACAACCAGAGATGTCATATTTAAACTACAGCTCAAGAAAAGAGAGGCAATTCTTAGTTCTTAATTCTTTTTAATTAAATCATCAGTCCTAAATGGTTCATGATTACTTTTCTACTTCAGGCATGGCTGCCACACTTTAAATAAACCTAGACTCAAAGAAAGTAGCAACAATTACTTTCAATAATAGTAAGATTTCAACAAGATTTTAGAGACTGAGTGGATACCATCACAGAGTTATATGTATTTTAAGTAGTGCTAAAAAGACCAAAAAACTCACGGTGACTCATTTTAGAGGGAGTACTGGTTCCTTTAAGACTTTGACAAGCAAATTATAACACTCAGGAGGCCATGGCTTAATCATAGTTATTATTAATTTCATGGAAAATTGACAACTATTTTTTTTGTCACTTTTTAAGCTTTAATTAGGGAACAAAAAATGCATCACTAGACTATGAATAATGTTTTTATCCATCCCTCCTGATTCACACACACAAAAATACATACAGGATAAACACATTTTGCTCATCCATTTTGTGACACTATATAAATACACACAAAGCTGCAGAAAAAAAGACATAGGCAGGAGTTCTGCCACATCAGCTAGAAGTATTAATCACAAGTAAAGCCTTATCAGTGATTTAAGAGGAACAAGGTCTCTTGTGAATGCATTTGTTCTGCAGATGGGCTCTGAGTCTCCCTGCAGCTACATCACAACAGAACATATAATAAGGAAGCAGAGATGTTATTGCTCTACTTATCTGCAGAGGGAAAAGAAAGTAACATTGCTAATAAAAAGGGGAAAAAAGACAGAGAGACATAAATATCAGTAAACAAACTAGTTACTGCTGTTGAAAGTGCACTTGGCATTAATTTAGGAAACTCAGAAACAAGAAACAGGAAAAAATAAATAAGACAAAGCAAAAGGTAACAGGGTAAGTAGTGAGATAATTATTCAACTACAACACTGAGGTGTCATACATACTCAAGAATGCAATACAGAGAAAGGACATTATTAGAAAGTGACTTTGCAGATGTCCCTGAGAGTGGAAGCATGGGGGACGGGAAAGGAGGTAGGAGCAGAAACCATTATCCACCACCATGTCAAATATCTAATAATAGTAACCATGTGTAGTTATAAAACAAAATATATACACCCTACATGTGACAAATCAGTATATATTTTTAACAGTCTGCCTGGAGTTGAATGAATCTGTCCCGTTTCTTTGGTTTCTAATCTTCCAGTAACTTTATGAACATGAAGATTTATTAATATATGGATTTTACCTACTAAAAACAGTATAAAGCTGCTTTTGTTGTGTTACAAGCACAAACTAGCATGCATATCATCCTATAAACTTGTGCTTGTTCAAGAGAAAGTGGGGCCCGAGTGATTTACAGTACAGAAAATGTTGGATGAGCCGTCTCTCTTATGTAATGTTGTAATCTACGGAGGCCTGGGTGGTCTCTGCTCAGATTAAGGATGAGGAGAGATTAAACTCCTGATTTAGGAAATCAACAAGTATGACCAGCATGTGCGCAGTCACGGCAATATGCTGGCCGCCTCGTGGCTTCAAGTTGAGCCTAGTAAACATGGAGCGGCAGTCGCTGTGTCGACACAGTACTCACCAGTTGAATTCATTGTAGTCGTTGTCTGCCTCCCACCAGAAGTAGGACCAGATGAGCAGCAGAGAGAAGGTGAAAAGGAGGACGAGAGACCACAGCAGCTCCCACTATATATTGACAAACAGAAAAAAATTCCACACATAATCAGTCCTTTATGTAGAGGACGGTAATTTATCTTACAAATGCTACTGAAGGTACCCCAAGAATTCAGCCGGTCACTGGAATCTTCCAATTTCACACTCGATGTGGAATCTGGTATTTTAGATTCTGATTCTAGTCCCAATGCAAGTAGATATCATTCATGGCAGTATGCTTCCTTAAGATTCATGTGTTATGATAAAGCAATATTTTATGAGTGTTTTCTTTCTCTCAAAATGGAAAGGCGGATACAGCTTCTACTTACTTTTCAATATATTCAATGGACACATACTGAATATCCTTTGATATGAAGCACATGACATTTTCAGGTATGAAAAAAAGCAAAGGTTTCATATTAAGAAGTAAATAAGACATTGTAGTTCTCCAAGGCTGGGTTTTAACTACATAGAGACATTTATCCATCTAATGTGGAAAACTTTATTGCGATACAGAAAGTGACAACTGTGTTGAAAAATAGTTTCATTTTATCACCTTATAAAAACGCTGTTGAATCAGGTTACATTTTCAATTTAATCTATAAATTTATTCATTTATAGATTCGACAGTAAATTTGCAGGTCAGAGTTGCACCAAACTCTACGATTGGAGATCAACCACAAAAATGTCTGAATGATTAATGGGAAAAAATTTATAAATTCTGCCATAGTAAACACACAGATGTACACAGAGAAAACTAAACTTTCCAGAGGTATTACAAGGCTTTAAATTATTAACTTTCTTCTGATTAGAACCTGAAGTCAGTCTGATAACAGACCTCTGCTGAGAGTATTCCCTTCTACGCTCTGCTCATTATAATTGAATAACTTTTAATAACTTCACATGCTGCCATGTCTAATTGCTGTCCTCGTCACTCTTGCACTTTGTACCATGAAAAACTTTAAATGGACCACATCTTCGGATGTAAAAAGAAAAAAAAAAAAAAAACTCAGGTGAGGGTTAAGAGATAAGACACCGGCATGCAGGGCAGACATATCTATTTACAATACATAATGTGTATAATACAGTAACCTTTCAGTAACCTCTTTTCTACCAGCAGGATAAAAGCCCGTCATTTCACTCTGAGCACTCAGAGTGAATTCGGAAATCCGCCAAATTAATTTATAATCCTATCACGATTGCACGTTTATGGGGACAACCCTGACTGCAGTGTCGAGATAAAGTCACTGCGTGAACACATCTCTGCTGAGGGTCAAGGATCAGATCACCATCACCTCAGACAGCTGAGGAAACACCCAGGTGACACAGCCTGACTAGCCTGCTTTTTTTGCTCCCAATACCAAAACTGTGTCTGAGTGGACTGAATTACTGTTACAACAAAAAATGTACACATTTTTTCAAGTACCGTGATTAAAAATCTTACAACATAAAAGATCTAAAGGTTTTCTGGAACAATCTTAATCCGTGTTTAATCATGTTTTTATCTCATTGTAATAAATGAATAAATACATACATATTTTCCTCTCACTTCAGCTTTCAGATACGGTAATGAGAGAACACCTGTGGTTAAATGCCGTGACTGTTTCATAGGAAAAAAGGAAACAAAAGGACTACGACCTATTTGCAAAGAAGCAGTTTTTTGTTTGAAGATATCCCATAAATTGTCACACAAAACAGGTAAATTTAACTCTGTAGGCTATTTTCATACCTTTTATAATCATAAAGCTGCATGGTCCTGCTTACCAAAAATAATTTTGTAGAAAAATCCATTCTAGGAAGAACATTTTGCAATTATTTCCAAAAAGAAGCTTAAAAAAAACAACAACAAAAAAGACAGCATACCTACATTACATTCCAAAGAAAGGCCGTCTTATGATAAGAAAATCAGTTTTTATTACAGAAAGCTGCCAAGGTCTCTGTTGGCACAAAACTAATCATGAGAACGGACGTTCCCATGATCCTTAATCACAACTGGAAACACCTGGGACAGCCGACCTGGGCCCGTAGAGGACGAAGTTCTCTGGTTCCCCCCCACCACAGCATCCCTCTGGATAAAAACAGAGGACACCTGGGGAACTGTGATGCTCCAGTCAAAACTATACCGATATTTTTTTAGATCCCTTGCTATATTTTTGGGACTTGGAGCATATCTGTTTAATGTATTTTTTAACGTAAAACGTTAATTTCCCTTTGGGATCAATAAATTATTTTTGAATTCGAATAACTGAGCTAAAATAGCCTTCACAGAAGGAATCTGGTATTTTTACAATAATCAAGCACCCACCAAAATTATTGATGCCTTCTCTACAAAACAAAGCTTTAAAATGATCGTAAAGAACAAGTGATCCCAAAATGTTAATTTGCTGCTGAGTTTTTTTAACCTCCCTCACCTTCATGCAGTTCTGATCATTTATAATTTTATCAAGACCCAACATAAAAAAGTAAATAAACAAACAAACAAAAAACAAAAAAAACAATATTTATAAAAAATAGCTTTCTGGTCTGAAAGAGTTAAAACTGTGACATTAACCTGATGTTATTCTGGAGTCTTATTTAATTTCTGCGTGACCACAAACACTTTGCTGTGTGTAATGTGCTCTCATGTTCTCTGTTCCCCTTTTGTCCCACACTCTACAGTGAAGCTCGATCAGGCTGACATGATTTGATCTGCCCTGCTGATTTCACATCAACTTTCTGCATGACTGGCTTTTATTCCAGCACAAGACTTTGTGCATGGCCCCGACAGAGCGACAACACAGATCTATTAGAACGCAACAAGCATTTGAACAATAAAGAGGAGTTTATGCAGACAGAAATGCATGCCACGCTTCTGATTTTTAAACAAAATTATGGGATTGAACTGTATTTGGGTCATCAAAAAATAAGGTTTTAAATTACAAATACTAGAATGCAGAAGAAGTAGGTTAAATTTCTGTGGAGCTCATCACCACTGAAGTTAAAGACAAAGAAAAACAAAATACACAATATATTTATTAGCCCAGAGTTATTTCACTCCCAATCAGCCCTCGACAATTTAATACAGTGATATTGCAATGATAGTAGATTTGCGATACATCGCGCAGCTCTAAATCTAGGGACAGAAGTGCTTTCTTACTATAAGTTTGAGGTAATGAGCCTAAAAACTGGACCACACCAGTGCTTCACACAGACAAAATATAAAAAAACTTTTTAAAAATAAAGTATGTTGAAGTAATAAACTCTCAAAAACAAACGCTTGCTTCAACTGGGGAAATTTAACACCGTCATAAACTTCTTTTAATAAAACAGAAGTTGCCTTGGTGATGAGACAACACTGGCCTTACATTTTTAATCTTGTCTAACAAAGTGAAGCTTTAGGGCGTCCGGGAGCCACAACAATACAGGACCACCAACATGATCATCTAATAAACTGCTATACGAGATTACTTTTATTCTTTGACTTCCTGTCTGAATATCTCTATTTGTCTTTTGTGACTCAGTCGAGTGGAGCGGACTGCAATACTGCATTTAATAAAGAAGCTTATTGGATTGGTGCTATGCATCTGCAGCAATGCTCTTATGGTTTAGGAATCAGTCAACATGGAAACGCAAAGAACAAGTCTTTTCTTATTTTAGGAGGAGATTTTAGCCGGAGCAGATCTGTGTGAGAGGTTAGACATGAAGGAAAAACAACTCTGCTCACGTTGTTTTAGCAAAGACATCCACATTTCAACAGAGAATTACAAGAAAGAGGACAATTCAACATGTGTTAGCACATATTGCATTATTTGCTTTCATTTATTGTTCCTGCATTTAGCAGTAATGCCATTTCTGGGTGCTCATCTCTACATCAATGCTTCTGATTCTAAGCTAGAACATTATTTCACCAACAGGTTTATATTACAGATGAACATTTCCCCATTCGTTGTAAAAAGATGCTAACTGTAGCCATCCTCTCTGATCATCTCATTTCAGTTCCCTTTCTGTTGCTGTACACGAAGCAAACAGCATGGCAGCTTGACTTGGCATTCCTCAACATACCAACACTGTGGGATGCCCTCGAATCCCAATTTATACAATACAGGCAGATAGTTTCTGTGAAGCAGAACGTCTGTCACTTGTCACATTCCTGAGCGTATCCAGATTAGTCCCTGGTATCTCGAAAGCTGTCCTGCACGGCTGGAGTTCAGCTGCACAACTACACAATGTAATCCGCTTCCCTTGTCATCTTAAAAAGTAAAAAAAAAAAAAAAAAAAAAAAAAAAAAAAAACAAACAATTTAAAACCCAAGTTCCTTTTTTAAAAAAAATTTTAAAAATTTTTTCCCCTAACCCCC
>NW_015118301.1:6417-9018 GCF_001443285.1 Poecilia latipinna | reverse complement strand
GGCTACAAATTAAACACAAAGAAAATCCAAGTTCTTTCCTTCAACTATTCACCAGATTAATTAAGCGAATGGGAGAATGGAGATGGGAGTCTGAGTGAGACGCTCCACCCATCCTCGACTGATCCGACAGGTCCACACCTAAAACCATTCAGGTGTAACCGAGTCATTTTCTGTCAACGCAGTAGGAGCTGACACACGACACTTCCTCAGCAGACAGACAGGATTTCTGTGTTATACATTCTACTCTGTGTCTTTGGTAAGGTTCTTTGTTTTGCTTCTTTTTTCATGTTTCATATGGACAGACTCTTAGGAAATTAAATGTAATGCAGATTAGTTGCCTGATCTTCAGTGTAGTTTTCTTTCAATGCTAAAAAAAATCAAAGAAGAGACTAGAAGAATAAAGAAAAAAAACAATAGCACAATTACAGGAAGTCATGTTAAGAGATAAGATCAGTCACAGCTCTTATAGTTGACATAAATATTCATTTTAAGAAAAACTAATACCGAATTGATTGCTTCCTATTTAAGACCGAAATTACAAACAGAAACAACATCAAAGTAAAACTGGTCAATAAGAGGAATGCATGGAAAGTTCCAAAAGAGACGATGCCGACCACCTTTTACAGTAAAGCGGCTTGGAGATGTATTGTTTTAGTTGGAGAAGTAGATGCAACTAGTTTAACTCGTAGAGCAAGTTTTAGTCTGAAACTAAAACCCCTAAGGCAGAAGTCATACCAAACCCTAATTCAGAAGTTTATTTCTTCTGCCTTAGGGGCTCATGTACAAAGTACCATTGTATTACTCAGAAATACGTCGTTATACTAAGCATACTACATGAGAATGAAAACAGTGCATCTATTCTGTGTCCTGAGATTCTATGAAATGCAGTTCAGTTCCTTAGGATGCGGGTAAGTAAATGTATTGCACAGTCTGAGAGAGAGTGATATGTGTGCTTTGTGACAAGAAAGAAAAAGGACAAACCCTTAGCAAAGAGATGATGGGACCAGCTGCGGTTGTTGAGGGGTTGTTCAGGGGCCCATAATGCTAATAGAGGGCTTTTTTTAATTCAGATGTGAGGGATTAGACAAGACGGAAATGAAATGGAACGGTGTGCAGTGACGCTGTTCTCCAATTTTTATTTTTTATTTTTTCTCACTCTCTGTCAGACTGCCAACGTTTATCAGAATGAGATGTAAATATTACAAAAAATGAGAGTGGGGGCCACTTTTTTGTTGTTATTGTAAAGTCTTAAAGGTACAAACTCTTTCTGATGGCTACACTTAAAAAAAATGTTTGTACTTAAATGCTTTGAAATATAAGACATTTCTTTAAAATTTGTACTCAATCAGGACAGTACATACTATCAGGAGGGACTGACATCAGTCAGACCACAGCTTCTACGTTCATACGCACAAATTAAAGAGATTTCATACTTTAAACAAGTTGGAGTCCATTGGATACACACATAAAACTGACGGCTGCGTTTGCCTGTTAAGTGACATGTTTCAAATGCTGTTCAGACATTTCAAGCTGCTTGCCAGTAGACTCAAGAGTATTAGCTTGTCCTCTCTACAAAGGCAGGCTCTGGTGATGACTCACCCACTGAAGTGTAAGGAGTCAGTTTTAGAAAACTCCACTCAGACTGAATGTGAAACATCTTTTTAACTGGAATACATTTGTGAAAGTAATGCCAGGCTGTTTGGATTCCACCCAGTTCATTAACATGAAAGAGCTGCCTTTATTTTATTTTTTTTTTCATTATTAACTGATCATACCACAAAAAGGAACCGCAGTGGTTCTATTGCTACTATTGCAGTTTAAGCATCATCAATGCAAAGACTCAATGGAAGAATATGAAATGTGTCTTACTTCCCTTTGCATTTTAAGGTATTTTTATTTATCAGTGTAAACGGGGCTAAAAATATTCATGTGGGACATAGAGTATATTTTGTTTGTAAAGTATCCTTTTTTCTCCATTTCACAGTTATCCACACGTCATGTCAGCCAACTCTCTAGCTTTTCCTGTCATAGTCCCAACATTCAAAGTTGATACTCTCAGTTCTACACTCTTACCTTTTCTCTTCTCTCTCTGTCTACAAACATGTCTTCCTCCCCTTCTTCTTTGCTGACCAACAGCAGTCCAATTTCCACTAGTACCCTGTTGATCACCAGCACCAATGGCGGTTGTTATTAACCCTGGCCTCGACCGATCTGGCATACTGGAGATCATATTCTTGACTCGCATGTCAGATTTGGCAAATGTTTTACACCAGATGCCCTTCCTGATTCAAACCTCTGCATCAAGAGAAACAAAAAGACCCCTTTCGTGGCTCCGACAACACAGTACACTGTCAAAGGTTCAAACAAACAATCTGGTTTATACAGATTATCATCCCTGTTTGCAAAGTCTCTAGCAAATTTCTATGGAAAAATTGAGATTATTTTATTTGTCAAGCTGAAACATTTCACTTTGCTTTCTCAGCCTTTAGAATATTAATTCTCTTCTTTTCCCTCTTCTCAGGTTGAAATCATCAGGACTTTTAACCAACTAGCCTCCTGACGATTTCCAGCTTCTCTCCTGAACCCGCTTCCATCCAAACA
>NW_015118301.1:0-1301 GCF_001443285.1 Poecilia latipinna | reverse complement strand
AAGTTTGGATGTATACTTGTATGGAAAATAATTTTCAATAAAATTTGCAAAAATTATTTAAAGAAAGTCAAAAACGGAGTAATCGGTTATTAGCATGTTGACAGTTCAATGACACAGCGGTGTGGCGGTTTTCCCCTCCAGCAGAGTGGCATAAACATAACCTGGAAAAACAGACATTAGTTCAAGCATAAGACATTTTTAAACTTTAGAACTTTAGCTCAGTATTTAGTCTGGGGAGGAATAGGAATAGGTTTGTGTAATAACCTTTCCATTTTCCAATGATACATTGAACTATGACTTTTTGTGTAGGTTTGGTTATTGTTTTACAACCAGAAACTTATCTTTGTCCTGTTTTTTAGTGTCCCTTTATCTTCAACATGCTGTTTGTTAACTAACAAGCCTCTGAGACCTTCAAAGAACAGCTGAATTTGTCCTGACATTAACTTACACAGTTACTCTATTGACTTTTTGGATTCCTTATGAATGAAACTGGTTGATTTTTGTGCCTCAATTTTCTGTTTTTTCTTAGGGAAGTTGGGAAATACTCAAAAATCTTCAACTTCACAATTACAGTGTCATAAATTGTAGTGGTTTGTAACATTAAGTCAAAAATAAAATACATTTAGATTTGCATTTGATTTGTGACAAAATGTGAGAAAGATTGGGAGGGGGAAAGAATACTTTCGTAGGCACACTAATCCAATTGTAAATGTAAACAGATTGAGAGGACATAAAGTGAAACAGAAAGGTGAAAGAGCTCGATGACTCAAACAAAGAATCTACCTTAGTCACTCTATTTTTAAGTGTAGCGAAAGCATTTGACTGCATCTCTCTTTCTCTCTTTCTCTTCTGCGACACAACATGTTTGGTAGATTTCTGGTTTCATCAATACTCGGCAAGTTTTCTCATGCCCATCCAAGACACATTGGAATTACCAATCAAATCAAATCAAATTTTATTCATATAGCACCTTTCAGCAACAAGGCTTTTCAAAGTGGTTTACATTATATAAACACAAAATTACAAAGTCATAGAACACACAGCCAACATTACATTTTGCACATCAGGGTTTTTAGTCTAGATTAAAAGGAACTCAGTGTCTCAGCCGTTTTGCAATTTACTGAAAGTTTTTTCCAGATTTGTGCTGCATAGGAGCTGAATGCTGCTTCTCCTTGTTTGGTTCTGGTTCTGGGGATGCAAAGTAGACCAGAACCAGAACCTGAGGGGTCTGAAAGGTTGATACAGCAACAGCAGATCTTTAATGTATCGTGGTGCTAAACCGTTCAGTGATTTATAAACTA
>NW_015118300.1:7492-9038 GCF_001443285.1 Poecilia latipinna | reverse complement strand
CTATTTCTCAAACTAAACATTTAGTTTGAGAAATAGACTAAAAGGTAAATATTTATATTTAGGTTGCTAGTTAAACATTTGTCTAGTCACTATGTGCAAACTGGCTTGCCGATAAACGGAAGTGGAATATCAAAATAAAAGCTGGGTTTCGCAGAACTCTGACATTATTATTGCAGAAATGACATGGTGAAAATATGACTTTCAAAAATGAATATCTCCATTATTTTCACTATTGCATGCAAAATAAATTAACCTGCTGTTAATTTTTTAAACAGAGGCCCTTGTTTGGCGCCCGTTCCAGCGTGGCGCCCCAATGCATCACATAAAATGCATTCCCACTTTTTGCAGACGAGTCATGTGATTCGCTGTTATTTCCAGGTCTCACTCTCGTTCTGAGGAGGAAGTTTTCAGCCTCTCAGTTCTGGGACGACTGCAGGAAGTACAACGTGACGGCGATCCAGTACATTGGCGAGACGATGCGTTACCTCTGCAACATGCCAAAGGTGAGAAATCCACGTGCGGTTTTCCTTCCACATCGTTTTCTGTACATTTGCAGTTTCAATCTGTTTTTTTTTTTTTTTTTTGCAGAAAGAAAACGAGAAGAACCACAAAGTTCGAATCGCCATCGGGAACGGAGTCCGAAGCGACGTGTGGAGCGAGTTCCTGAATCGATTTGGCGACATTAAGGTCAGAGAGTTGTACGCTGCCACTGAGGGAAACATCGGCTTTATCAATTACACGTCCAAGATCGGAGCGGTGGGACGCATTAACTTTCTGCAGCAGGTAGGAGACGCTCCCTCTAAAGTCATTTCAAATATAGAAAATGGATAATTGAAAAACGTGTTAAAATGAGCTGCATTTTTTTAAGTGAATTTTGAAAAGATTCTTTCTAATTTATCTTATTTTCCAATTCATAAAATTATGAATTTTATTAATTGGAATTATGAATAATTGGGAAATTATTCATAATCTTTATATTTCATGACATTTTGTCATGTTAAAACATTTTCAAAACCATTTAGTTTTTTATTCACCTTAAAGCCATGGAGGTTTCTGGTTCAGGAAATGAGAAGATGTTAAAGGTGTAAGAAAACAGTATGAATGCAGTTTTTTCTATTTTACCTGGAAATATTTTACTAAAGAACCAAATTTTACATGTCAAAGGTTTTATTCCTGCTTGATCAAACATTTGATGCTAATTTAATTTGATTTGAAGAAACTGGGATGTCCAATTGAGCGCTACAGTCGTCAAGGTTTCCTGAATTTCACTTTAACGCTTTAATGTTCTGTGTTTTGATCTGTCATCAAACGTGAAGCTGCTCCCATCAGCATCGGCTTCACGCATTAAACAAGGATCAGAGATGATCAGAGGATATGAAGAGTTTCTGTTTCACGCTCAGACGCTGATGAGACGTTTGCTCTTTCCTCCCAGATTTTCTTTCCTTACACTTTGATCAAGTTTGACATCGAGAAGGAGGAGCCGGTCAGAAACTCGGAGGGTCTGTGCATCAAAGCAGAAACCGGTGAGTGATGAGCAGCTGGATTT
>NW_015118300.1:0-1965 GCF_001443285.1 Poecilia latipinna | reverse complement strand
AAAATATTTCTTGAGTTAAGAATTAGGATTAGGCTACGACAATTTTGGTTTTTATTAGATGAATATAGTCATGATATTAGCAGAATAAAGATGCAATTTTACCAGAGGAACATCTAATAATTACAACAACAAAAAATTAATGAGGGGAAAAAACTGTAATGATTAATTTTTTAAATTGTGTTGGAGTTCCACTAAAATTACTTCTTCATTCTCCTAATATTACGATTTTATTCTGTATTATTTCAAAAGAAAACAAAAATTAGATTAATCGATATAATCGATTGATTGCCCGGCCATAGCCAGACTTTTTAGCTTTACTTGTTAAAGCTGTTAAAATGAGCATCATTTATTTGTTATTACCGTCTTTTATTTTGCTCAGGTGAAACTGGGCTTTTGGTTGGAGAAATAACTCGGCGGTCTCCATTTGTCGGCTACGCCGGCAACAAGCAGCAGACGGAGAAGAAGAGACTTTATGACGTCATGAAAAAAGGCGATCTGTACTTCAACACCGGCGACCTGCTTCGGTTCGACCACGAAAAGTTTATTTATTTTCAGGACCGAGTGGGCGACACGTTCAGGTGAGTGGAGGCTCACAGGTTATCCATCCGAGACGAACGGAGACGCTGCCATCATCTTTTTATTGTTTCTGTTTCAGGTGGAAAGGTGAAAACGTCGCCACGTCAGAGGTGGCAGACATCCTCACTTTGGCTGCCTGCATCTTAGAAGCAAATGTTTATGGCGTTAAAGTGGAAGGTATAAAAATACTTTACTACACCAAACGGGACTTATTATGAAAAGTTTGCATGTTGAACATTTTTGTACTTCCATTTGTGTCTCTACCGCTTCTAAAAACGACATGCACTGTAAAAACACTTCTTACCAAGTGATTTTGGTCTAGTTTCTAGTGAAAATATCTTAGACTTGAAAAAATACTACCACAGTTTTACTGGCAGATTATTTCACATATAATGCGTGAAAAATGTCATTTTAATAAAATAATTTTCCAGTGTAACAGTACATTTTGTTAAATATGTACTAGTTACACTGGAGTTACATTTTACATACTATTTTAAATATTGAATATTTAAAATATTCAATATTCAGCTATATCTTGCTGAAAAGTTACTTTGAAATTAGTTTTGTCTTATTTCAAGAATATTAATATATTCTCAGAAGAAACCAGAACAAAATCATTGGTAAGATTTTGTTTTTTTTTTGCAGTGAAAGTGTTTCAAAAAACAGCCCAGCGATTGTTCGGCAAGAAGTTGATGTTTTCTGAAACCTCCTGGTTCTTGTGTCATACTGTGCCGTTACTTAGCAACCCCAGCCCTTTACCTAGCGGCTGCTGGAAAAGTTTTGTTGTTGACTCACTATCCAGAAACCACTTGCTGGATTCTTGTTTGGTTGTGCAGGAGGTTCCACTTCTGCTTTTCAAAGATGTGCTAGTTGCACCATCAGTTTGCCACCATTTTCACGTGAATGTGTTAAAGATGGTTTCCTCTCTCCTGCTTGTTCCTAACCATCAGGTCACGAGGGTCGGATCGGCATGGCGGCCGTCACTTTGAAAGAAGGAGAAACCTTCGACTCCGCAGACGTCTACAAGCAAGTCGTCTCCTACCTGCCGGCCTACGCAAGACCCAGGTTCCTACGGGTTCAGGTAAAAATGAAAAACCTGAACCTGAAGTGGGTCAGCCGCTTTACTCGTATCACTCAGCCGCATGGCAACTGCATCTAATGGTATATTTGTATTTACTGATATTTATTGATGTCTTTGTGGAACAAATAGTGGAGAAAATAGCAAATGTAACACTTCCAATCATACTGTCAATTTTTTAAAATAAATTTATGGCAATAATAAATAATATGATGGAATATTAGGGGCATTGGGAAAAAAAGTAAAATCATGAGAATAGTCATATTACTTTATTGCATTATTTCCACTTTATTCTTCTAATATTATGACTT